>NC_079212.1:34451810-34734310 GCF_029633865.1 Lampris incognitus
ATTGGTAATCTGAGTTTCATCAAAGACAATAATGGAAAGTTTCATTTGCACATGTTTGCTGTCCTCCTGGGTGAAATATACGAGCCATAATGTTTTATTTTGTTGCTTTTTTTTGTTTTCATTTTCACACATAATGTCAGAGAGAGACGAAAGAAAGAACTAGTCCTACAGCTCACACCACCACTGAACAACATCCGAGTCCCTACTTATTCACACTCACTCACACACACACACACACACACACACACACACACACACACACACACACACACACACACACACACACACACACACCTGTGGCGTCTCCCTGAGTCATTACAGCAGCTGCTACACCATGAGTGAAATGAACAATGCTGAATTGAATCTCAGTTGCATTAGATGCAGTCTTACTGATTTGAATCAGAGCGAGAGAGAGCTGGAGAAACAAAAAGGAAAGAGAGACAGAGACAGGGAGAGACAGAGACAGAGAAAGCGAATCTACTGCGAATATGTAAGCACTTGCCCCCCCCCCCCCACACACACACACACACACATCTTATCTCCCATCACTCCTTCTGTTGGGTCTTACCTGTGACAGTGATCATCATAGGAGCCACCAGAGGTCTGTTGTTATCAAGTTTGCGGCTCAGCCGAATCTCTCCGCTGGTGTGGTTCAGGAGCAGTAGATGTAGCTCGTTTCCCCGGTCAATGTTGTAGTAGAGGCGGTCTGACACATCCGGGTCATGGGCCGGCACCCTCCCGATCACCCCGCTGGGGAAACTGTTGGACCGGTTCGACACAAAGTTGTTGAAGATGATCTGGAAGTCCTGAAGGGTGGGCCGGTTGTCGTTCTGGTCCACCAATCGAATCCGGACTGTGGCGCGGCTAACAAGTGGTGCCGAGGTGGCCTGGACCACGATGACGTACTCGTCCCGTGTTTCATAGTCAAGGTCGATTAGTGAGGTGAGCTCACCCGAAAAGATGTCCATCTGGAAGATCTCGGGGATGTTCCCCTCCACAATCTGGTACATTATCTGCGCATTGGCCCCCTCGTCTGGGTCTGTGGCAGTGATCTGTGCCACCACGGAGCCCACGGCGCTGTTCTCCTTCACCAGAACCTGGAAGTCGTCTGCGGGAAAAACAGGAGCATTGTCATTCACATCCAGGACTGTCACCTGGATGTGGACAGGGGTCCTTTGCGGTGGCACGCCTCGGTCCACGGCATAGGCAGTGAGTTCATAGAACGGCATGCTCTCCCGGTCCAACCGACGCACAGTTCGGACAATACCAGATGTGGGCTCAATGGTAAAATCTCCATCCCCATCCTCACCATTTTGGAAGGTGTACTGGACACGGCCGTTGGCATGGGCGTCACGATCAGTGGCAGAGATCTGGAGGACGCTGGTGAAAGGAGGGGCATCTTCGCTCACAGTCCCCTGATATCTGGGGCTGAGGAACTGGGGTGCGTTATCATTTACGTCGTTCACGTTCACCTCTACGTACGTCGTGTCTGATTTCTGTGGTATGCCGTTGTCCTTAGCAGTAATAGCCAAGGTGTATGTCATCTGATCCTCATAGTCAAGTTCTGCCTGGAGGGTTATGGCACCAGTGGCAGGGTCAATGCGGAACTGTGGGATGTTATCCTCCAGTAAGTATGTGATGCGAGCGTTTTCACCAACATCATCATCTGTGGCACTGATGACCACTACGGTACTCCCAGGCGGGCGGTCCTCATTCACACTAACAGAATAATGTGCACTTTGGAAAACGGGCCGGTGAGTGTTGGCATCTGTGATGTTGACGTGGACTTGGCAGGTATCATGGAGCGTACGGTCCGAGGCCGTGACTGTTAGAACGTACCGCCGCTCCTGCTTGTAGTCCAGCGGGAGGGCCAAGGTGACAAGCCCCGCCCCTCCCGCCGTGCTGATCGCAAATCGATTCCTTGTGTTCCCCCCTGTAATCTGATAGGTTACAGCACTGTTGACATCCCGGTCCACGGCAGTGACGCTCACCACACTGGTGCCAACCGCAGCATCCTCGTTTAGGCGGACAAAGTACTCCTTCTGGAGGAACTCGGGACGGTTGTCGTTGACGTCCATCACTGTTATGGTGACACTCGCGGTAGCGGAGAGAGGTGGCACTCCGTAGTCTCTGGCTTCCACGCCAAAGAAGTAGTGTTCCACCGATTCCCGGTCGAGTGTGGAGCGCACGGTGACCCACCCTGTAGCAGAGTTGATGACAAAGGGTGAGTCAGGGCTGGTGCCGGTAAGCCGATACTCCAAGCGGGCGTTGTCACCAGAATCTGTATCGATAGCCTGGATGTGAAGGATGGAGCTTCCAATCGGGGCGCTCTCCAACACAGATGCCTGGAACGGAGTTGAAACAAATATGGGTGGGTTATCATTGACGTCCGTCACCTGCACACTGACGATGCCGGTGTTGTTGGAGAGGGGAGGGCGTCCATTGTCCTGCGCCCGTACACGCAGCGTGTACTCCCGTTCGGCCTCGAAGTCTAACGGTGCCACAACCTGGATCTCCCCGGTGACACTGTCAATGGAGAACTGCCCTCGGCTGTTCCCGCTGATGATGTTGTAGTGGACAGCAGCATTGCTGTCCTTGTCGCGGTCTGTGGCACTCACACGAAGAATCTCCGAGTGAGGCCGCACATCCTCCCTCACTGCCACCACATAGCGCTTCTCACTGAACTGCGGCACATTGTCGTTCTCGTCCAGAACAGTGATGAAGACTTTGACGGTGGCAGAGCGCGGCCCCGGCTCTTTCCCCTGGTCGCTGGCCTCCACCTGGAGTGTGTAGTGCTCGTTGGTCTCTCGGTCAACCGCCCCGCGGGTTGTGATGAGCCCCGAGCGTGGGTCGATCTCGAATGCCACCCGTGCCAGTGCTGCTGAATCACCGACAAACCGATAGCGAATATTGGCATTGGATGGGGAGTCCAAATCTGTCGCTCTCAGCTGTAAGATCGGGTACCCTTCCTCTACGTTTTCCCTGATGGTCTCTCTGTACTCGATCTGCTCAAATATTGGAGAGTGATCATTGCGGTCTGAAACAGTGATGGCCACCATTGTTGTACCCGAGAGACGGGGGGAGCCGTAATCAGTCGAGGTGACCCGGAAGTAATGCAGGTCCATGTGCTCTCTGTCTAGAACCTGAGTGGTGGTGATGAGACCCGAGTCTGGGTTGATATGGAAATAGTCAGAAGATCGGCTGTTCATCAGAGGGGCCATGCTGTAGCTCAGCCTGCCCGCATCGCCTCCATCTTGGTCTGAGGCTGACATCGTAATGACTGAGGTACCAGGGGGCTGGTTTTCAGCTACTTGTACTTGGTAGTTATACTGAGAGAAATGGGGGTGTCTGTTGGCAGCGCGGCGGAGAGCGAGACCATGCCATCAAAACCTCCCTCCCTCTTTCTTCTTGCCAGGTTTCATCATCTGCTGCTATTATCAGTCGCTCCAGGCTCCTCTCTCCCCTTGAACTGTGCCTCTCCTCCTTCTCCACCTCCACCTCCTCTTCCCCCTCACCTCCCTCTTGGCTTTCATCCACCAGGCTGTCTCTCTTCCCCCACTGCTTTTTGGATGAGTGACACAGGTCGAGACATGGTCCCTTCTCCTGACCTCCCAGCCTCCCCCTCTCTCTTCTCCACCTCTTCCTCTCTCTCCCCCTCCACTTCCTCCCTTGATCCCTCCGCTCTCAGATTCACATCTGTCTGTCTGGTCTTTGTCATTCCTGCTCTTCTCTCCTCCTGCTCCTCTCCCACCGGTTCTTTCACTCTCTGCCTCGGCTCTCTGTTCTCTCTCTCCCCCTCCCCCCAGCTGTAATTTTCCTGCCCCAACAGCAGCGGCGGACCCCTCCTCTCCCTCCCTCCCTTCGTGCCTCCAACCATCCCTCTTCACCTCTCCGTCGACCCTCATCTGCCATCCGTCTGCATGACGGACATCTTCGGGGCTCTAATGGTACTCGCTTACCGGATCTTAATTGCGAACCTATGCCCACCCGGTCGGTGTGAACAAACTCCCCCGGTGTGTTCGCCTCCCCCTCCTGCTGCCCCGCCTGTAAACACGGGATCGCGTCATCCACCGACGTCTGCCCCCTTTCGGGACTGCGACCGTATCCCCCCGTCTGTTGAGCGTCTTTATCTGCCCCCGCTGCAAAATCCTCACTGTTGAATGTGGAGTGACTCCCGAGGTTGTTGTTATTGTTGACGTTGAACTGACTCCACGTAAATACAAACGGCTGCCGCGGACCCGGAAGCGGATCCGTTGGGAGACTCGAGGTGGCGTTTGAAAATCTTGGAAGAGTTGGACGAGAGGACTCCGGGCGGAGCTCTCCGTTGTGCTGAAAGTGGTGCTGAACTCTCCTCATCGCTGGAGAACAGGAGTGGAACCGGCGAGAGTGAGTCTGAGTCACCGTGCCGGATCGTCACCTTTAGTTCCGGGAAAACCGAGCGGTGCTTTGCTGTGATTTGATCCGGGTGAGTAAGAAGACTGGCCTTAATTGCCCCGGCCGAGCGTCGCTGTCGCTGACGTAGCACCGAGGCATGCAACGGGAAAGTTAACAGGCGTGGAACAACCCGAGCCACTCGCTTCCTGGAGTTTAGAAGTTGCGACGTGTTTTGAAAAGGCGGCCAGAGTGCGGCGGGTGTTTTTACGGGGTGGCACCGGCCGTGTTTGGGCACAGACAGGGGTGGTGCAGCTTGTTGTGATGCACTTTCAGAAGATGTGTTTTTGTTGGACAGGAAACAGTGGCCCGCCTTCTTTGTGATGCGACTGGAGGGGAATTGGATGTCGTGATTGTTCACTGCTACGCCTCCCCTGGGCCATAAACTCAGCTAAACGTCCATCCCCCATTACTACTCTGCTCGAACACCCCCCAAAAACCACCCCGGGTAGCTCCCTGCTCTCTCTCCCCGAGTGCGGGGTGCTCTGCCTTCGGCACGCAGGTGTTAATTTCCCCGACTGTGCCTCTTTATCAGCCGTGTGCTGGAACGTCAGCGTCAGAAAAGCCAAATGATTATCCGGATAATTAGATAAATTAACGTGCTTGTTGCCTTGGTACACCCCTCCTTCTCTCCTCCTCCCCCTCTTTTATCCTCGCCTCTCTTTCTCTCCTCCCTCCGCCTCCCTCTGTTCGTAATTCTGGCATGACAAAGCCGGGACCTGGCTGCGGTACCGGAGATAATCCCGGCCGGGCGTGGAACATCTGGCCGCCTCCACCGCTGGCACCTGCGAGGAGGTGGAGGAACAGGACGAGAGAGGTTGGCAGTGCCGCCGCTTGTCCTCTCCTCCATCCCTCGCCTCCCTGCTCCCAACGCGCCCAGTCAAACGGCCACCATAACCCCCCTCCCAGACGCTGTCCGAGATCGATAACATCGTGCCTGCCCAAATGAGCACAATTACCGGTCCTCCCGGTCCCACCGACCGTATCCCCGTCGGGATTTAAAGCCTTATTGTCGGTGCTGCTCCCGTAGCCTGACCGAGACCGAATGCGACCACTGTGGTCCGTATGGATGGAATTGCAGTGGGACGAAATAAAAATGTCTGGAGCGTTGCCCGGGTTTGGCGACTGAAAGTAGCCCGGACTGTAACTTAAATGGGAGACGATAGTGCGGGTGTAATGTGAACCGTTCGTGAACCTGATGCGGTCTGAGTCGTATCCAGAACGGGAGTGTACGCAATAATAATTTCCAGCTGACAAAGGTCCAAGTGAGAGGTCCCTAGCAGGGGAAAGGGGGGTTGCCGATGAAAAAGCCTACAGGAGCACGATACGGAGGGTCTTCTCACCTCTCCCCCTCTACTTCCGGGTCCCAAGCACAGGCCATAGGCGCGCACAAAGGCTCTCGTCGCGGCGAGGTGTGGTCTCAACACCGGCGGTCGCTGCGCACACGCTCTAGTCCTTTGTACCGACCGCTTTTTGCCGTTTTGCACCGGTGTTGAGACGAAAGCAGGTGAGGCGGGAGTGAAACAACGCCCTTCTCTCCCCTCCTCCTCCTCCTTTCCCCTCCCTCTCCTCTAACCGGCGCCGTCAAGGCTCGCCGTCCTGCTCCCGATACCTGGGCAGAGAGGAGGTGGAAATGAGGGGCCGCCTCTGTGAATCCCCCGAAACGGCCCTTTCAGTCCTACTCCCATCTTGCCCCTTTTCCGTCCCGGTAGTATCCTCTCTGCACCCGGTGGTCCCACACCAGCACTTCATACACTCCCCGGCGATATTGGGTCTGCGTGCGCTCAGCACTCCAGCTGCATGGCTGTAGGTTCCCACTGCCTCTCACCTCTGCCTCCCCTGGTCGCCTGCTGCCTGCTCACCTTACCGGGCGTCTCGGTCGCAGCAGCCCGAGGTCCATCGGCCAGAAGCCCCCTGTGTCGTTACCGATCCCGGGATAACGTCAAACAAAGGGCTAAGGAGGAGCAGGTGGAGAACCAAAGGCGAGAGCAGCAGCAACGGGGTAAATCCCGGTAACGGTACAGCCATTTAGTCTGTTCCTTTCTCTCTCCCCTCCTTTCTCCCTCTTCCACTCCTTCCTATTCTCCCTCTTCTTTCGTGTGCGTGTTTCCTTCTGTCTCTCTCTCTTCTCCTCCCCCTCCCCCGGCTAGGTAGCCAGTTCCTGGGCTGCCGGCACCACCCGACACCTACCCCCGAGCTCCCCCGTCTCGTCCTCGGCCTGGAGAGTTGGCATTTACCCGCTGTGGTCTGTGGAGGAGCTGGAGGTATCAGCCTCAGGAGCGGCGGAGCAGCGTCTCTCCCGTTCATTCACATCAACATGGCTCACACACTCACGCACTGACTGGCTGGCTCTCACACAAGCCTTCAACCGTCTCTCTCTCTCTCTCTCTCTCTCTCTCTCTCTCTCTCTCTCTTCAACGCCCTCCCCCTAGCTTGCTTGGTTCTCTGGCTCAGCGCCTCCTCCCTCCTGTCGCCCTCTCTCTCTCTCTCTCTCTCTCTCTCTCTCTCTCTCTCTCCTCTCTCTCTCTCTCTCTCTCTCTCTCTCTCGAATAGAGAGAATGGTTTGCTCCGGTGCGCAGGGCTGTTACACAGCACCCCCGGCAGCCATATCCACAACTGGAATGGGAGGGGAAATACTATCTTACACAATCACGCTGGCATCGGCGTATCATCTAAAGACTAATTATCTGGCATCGGCGTATCATCTAAAGACTAATTATCTTAACAAATAAGCCAGAGGTTTAACATCCCGGCTCTGTTACAAGGACAAGGCTACTTTCTACTTATTCCTGGAAACAGGTCCTTGAATATAACACATTAAAACAACATCTGGATGAATTATATCGACATTAAATAACGCGATGGTGAGGCATGTCTTAATTACAGAGAAGTGCTTGACAACTTGTTTTGCTACGTGTTTCCAAGAAAAACAACAACAACAGTCAAACATTACAAAATACATCAGTGGAATATATATATATATATATATATATATATATATATATATATATATATATATATATATATATCATTGAATCAAACATAACCACACATCTTACGCCACAACCTTCTAATTTCTGAACGCAGACTTTGTATAGCCCAGTCCATCTGACAATCCATTGTCGGCTCGCTGTGTCGAGGTGAGGTTACAAGTGACGTCATTTTCTGTCTAAGCATCGATGAGTAATTTCCTCTCTCCCTCTCGGGCGCTCTCTCTCTCTCTCTCGCGCGCGCGCGCGCACACACACAGACGCGCGAGCGCGCCAGAAGTCTTCCTAATTTAACACCAATTTGCACATAGCTAAATGGGCAGATCCATTTCTTGGTACTTGTTGAATAAATCGTATTATGCAAATATATGTGTATATGTATTTCCTCTCGTGCGACTCAATATCAATTTCTAATGCCGACTGGATGGCGGGGGTTTGCTAATGACACGGCTAAAATGGGATATGATATTCTCTCTGTTCGGAGGGGGAAGTATGGCTGAGGCGGGACATAGGCGTGTCAGTCAGGGACGCTGAGCATCACCACTCGGATTTAACGTGGCTGAGGAGAGACGTGCTATGGGGCAACCTATCTGTGCTCATCCGTGCTCTTGTCTCTCCCTCTCTCTGCCCTCCGTGCGCGTGTGTTTCTGCGCGGGCGGGCCAGTTTGTTTGCATGCCTGCTCTCTGCTGCCTGCCCAGCTGTACAGTACAAGCTTGGAGCGTGGCCACGGCAATGTGCATGCTTGAAATATCATGATCCCCCCCAAATAAGACTGACGCCAAAAAAGAAAAAGGAAAAGAAAAAAAGAAACCTCACTCTCTCACATACATTTCACTATGTGTCACTCAAATACTTTCTCTCTCTCTCTCTCTCTCTCTCTCTCTCTCTCTCTCTCTCTCTCTCTCTCTCTCTCTCTCTCTCTCTCTCTCTCTCTCTCTCTCTCTCTCTCTCACACACACACGCACACACTCATATCCTCACTCATTCATTCTCTCCCTCTTCCTCCTCACTTCCCGTTTCTTCCTCCTCTCTCTCTCTTTCTCTTATGCTCCATCCGGCCTCGTGCTCGGTTACCTCCACTTGTTACCTCTGACGTAGCTCTGCCTTCCCGCGAGCCTCCGTGTGATTACTGTGGAATGTAGGTTATTGTGGCGCGAGCCTGCGCCGTTAACACAGATGGATGCGTGTCGAGGCGCACGAGGCCGTCTAGACTGGAGTGACTAGACAGCGCTTGATGCCATTTGACACCCCCCCCAATAAATAGATAAATAAATACAGCGAACGCAGACCTATAGATTTGCACCCCATTAAACGGAACACAAAAACTTGATTAATCCCCGCGTGCCCTTGACAGAATTACAGATATAAATAGCTAGAGAGGGTTAGATTCCACACAGCAGAGGACCCACCGGGGCAAATTCCTGCTAACTGTTCCTATAAGCTGAATGAATCGAAGGCTTTTTCTGCAAGATTGGTAGTTAATTGGGAAGAAGGACTAATGGAGAACACGGAAAGCTAATGAATTCCCTATATCCCCTGGATGTTCGTCAGACGTAGATAGCCACAAAACTGTCAATGCAAATAATAAATCTACATAGCGGCAGCCGACATTACCGTCTCATTCAACACTGATTCTGATTGACATTCCTAAGATTGGTGGTCTATTGCACGGACTGAAACTCATACAAGAATATGGAAACCAAACGAATCCTCCAGAAACTTCTTGTCAAGAGCAAGTAAACACTGACACCAATTGGCTATAGGCCTCTGCACAAGGGATTTTACTGGTCACATACATAAATGACTTCAGCCCACTAGTTAGACCTTCTTAATTCCCCTCTGAAAGACTATCTGCAAAATAACGTTGCATTCTCATTCAGCATCCCCATGCAGGCTTCCCCTACTGCTGAAATATAAATAGCCTTATCTGTCATAAGACATAAAACTTCATCATCCCGATCAGGCAGCATTCCTGCTACCCATGTAAATGTGATTGGCAGGACTATTCCCCAACCATGAATGAATATGTTAAGACCGTAGCTATAGAGGAGGAACACGAGTTAGGATTTCGCAGTCTGGACGTGTCCGTATTGTCCAGCACGAGTCAAATTCAAATGACGGGTCAGATGAGTTCGTTTGAAGGGGAAGTCTTATAAGTGAAGTGTTGAGTGACAGCGATGGGAAAAGGCTGTGCCACTTTAAGCTATTTATAATGGATTAGAGGTTCTGGACGGACCATAAACACTAAATGAAAGTGACTGACAGTTACAATGGCACCCCGTGGGGCTCTCACATCAGAGAGAGAGAAGTAGAGAGAGAGAGAGAGAAGCAGACAGCGAGAGAGAGGGGGGGAGAGGGGGGTGTGAGGGGTTATGAGAGAGGGCTTGTTAGACAGTGAACTAAGTGCTAACAGATGGGCCCGAGCATGGAACGTGCACAACGTATTGGTACAAACCGAATAAGAAATCAATGAGCCACAGGCGATCAGACTCGAGGATTTGTATTTAGCACCTACTTTAGACTATTCTCTCATCCATAGATTGAAAACTCGACAGGAAAATAGATCGTGCCCAGTCCCACGTAGAGGAAGACTTGAAGGTTGTATCTTTGGGCTGCAGTGCACTGTAAAGTGAGGAAAACATGGACTGAGCCGAGGCAACGTGGGTCATTAGCTTATAAGAACTCTGACCGCTTTGGCCATCAGGACTATGGAAAGCCTCCTGTTGCAGCAAGCATTCAAATATGACCACACCACATGAAATGGCAAGTTCTGCAGAGCAGAGCCTCAGGAGATAGGGTGTGATTGGCCCAGGTCTGCACGTGTCCCTGTAATCATAGCTAATTGCAGAAAATACTTACGTTTGTTGTGCAATTAATTTTCTGACATGTTCCATTGTTATGCAAAAAAGGGCTCCACACGTATATCTTTAAAGCCTGAATAACAGAACAAGAACAAAAATAAGAATGAGGATCCAACATTTTGGCTCAGGCTGTAAATGACACGAACAAATGGCATCAGCAAAGGTAAATCATCTTTCTTAAGGCTGCAGGCACAGCCAATTAACGATCCAATTTGTATCCCATTATTTCCTGACTATCGAGTCAGATATGAGTAGAGTTAATACAAATGAGAAAACTCTGGTCCACTTGTAAGATGTGTGAAGTTAAGCCCACTGGCTGGTGGCTTTGGGGCTTGGGCAACACCATGGACAGTTCCTCTTCAGGGACTGCTCTGCCATCCATCCATAGCTGCAGAATGAGAAACACAATTGGCATTTTGTGAAATAGCTGTCAAAACAATGAAATATCATCTTCCAGATGCCTTTAAAAGCAAAAAAGAAAAGACCCGGTAACAAACAATTAGCCTAATAGCTGTTTACTTTGTTGCATTGAAAAGTGGGCTATTGGTGGAATACATTGCTTGATAACTAAATCCCATTAGCCGTATGGATAGTGCCTAATTTCTTCTAGCGGCGTTGCTAAGTGCTGTAAAATAGGAAATGAAAATTTTACAATCAGCCAAATTATGGCGGCAAAAGCGAATTTGGCATGCACGACTTCAGCTCAGATAGTGTTTCTGCGCATCGCACCACACTCTCACGCTTTCAATCAATCCGTAAATTACATTTTACATGTTAGGAAATGCCACGCATTGTTCCGACACCTGGACAAAAAGAAGCCCCCGTTTTAGCCCGTCTATTTTGGGTTGAATGCGGGTGGGGTCCGAATTTGTCTGCTTGCTTGGTCGGTTGGCTTGTCTCCATGCGCTGCGGGATCAATAAGCGGCTGACTCCTCGCGGGAAGCCTCCACTGTGCAGCATAGAGCTGCCAGGCATGGGCCCGCGTGCGTTTGGTCGGTGTGTGTTTCCATGGGAACAGCAAAAGTGGGGGTACCCTGAGACTGGGCTGGATTTATTCTCCCCGCTGCGTGTTTGTGGTGTGTGTGTGTGTGTGTGTGTGTGTGTGCGTGCGTGTGTAGAAAAAGCTCGTGCGTATGCGTGAGAGTGTGAGAAAACGAAAAGAAAAGGGAAAACTAAAGATAGAGATGGAGGGAACGGTAAGGTTAAAGATAAAGAAACAGCCTATACAGAGGGATAGGCTACACACAGAAGACAGACAGAGGATCTCTGCAGACAAGGCTGTCTGCACTCCCGTTCCACACCCGAATAACATTCCCCCTTAATTGCCTGCTGCCCTCGGCCTTTTGCCTTTCTGTTGATCCATCCGTCCGTCCATCCCCCGGGGGGCCGGGCCACAGGCTGTCTCTAACCCGGCCTCCCCCCTCCCCCCACCCGCGGAGATGCTGAGCGGCGGGCCGGCAGGTGGCCGTTGGCCCGGCGCTCATCTGTCCAGTTTGGAAATGATGCGGCAGCAATGCATATTCAACAAGGGTGAGAGGGGCGGAAGTGTTTCAGCATGTGTGTGTGTGTGTGTTTGCGTGTACGTGCGCGCGCGTGATAAGGGATGATGGCTGATCATGTAGGATCGTCAAGAAGTCAATTTTTGTTGTCGTCTTTGGATTCACGATTTATGTGGTGAGGACGGGAAAGGAGGGGAAAAAAGGACCGAGGGGGAGAGAGGGAAGCCAACACCTCCTGCCACTCAGACAGGCAGTCAATGAGAGGCGAGCCACCTTCCGGAAAGCCCCCCTCACACTCACCACAGCCCCCCCCCCCACACACACACACATACACACATTGCCGCAGCAACTGAGGATGGCATATGGCGGCAGCTGCCCGGCGCGTGTCGTAATTGTGTGAATTAGAATCAGCGTGGCGCGCGCATGAATAATGAACCTCGCCTCTCCGCGGGCACGCGCTGTGAAAGAGAGAAAGGGAAATTAAGTAAAAGACACGCTGCGCCGCGTCTTCTCCTGTATCCATAACTGGTCATACAAAAGTTGGCCAATCATTTCCTCATTACCGGAGCCCCGCATCTCTTCTGTATTAGAAGCCAATCTCCGCACCGCTCTCAATTCAATTCGGTTCGGTTCAATTCAAAAAATGCTGCACTGACAAAAGTCAACAATATCAAAACTGAAATATTAACATTTTAAAAGTTCAACAGTTTATTGTCCATTACAACATGCAATCATTCCATTACAGAGGAACTGGCTTCGAACAGGCTACCGAGCTCTTTTCCATACCATTTTTCATTTATTCTCACGCACATGTACACATTTCCACCTCCTACACTTTCTTACCTTTTTTGTTCTTTTATTCTGTATCCTTCCTCTCCTTTGCCTCATCTATCCCTTCTCTAGCACTTTTACTCAGTTCTCTCTCCCCCCTCTGGCCTCAAATTGACCCCCCCTTTTTTTCTGGCCTCAAATTGACCGGCCCAGTAGTAGCTCTAAAAAACAAACATGGTTTCATTAATTATTTGGGTAGACATTAGATGATTAAGCCTCCGATGTGGTTTTGTGTGCGAGTATGTGTTTCTCTCTGTGTAGGTGCACATTTGCGTGTGCGTGCCAAAATATGTATTTTTGTGTATGTCTGCGTTGCATGTGTGCCTGCATTCTTACTGTTGCTTGTGTGCACGTGCACTTGTATTCATGTATTTGTGCCTCTGCTTGCATCTGTGTATTTGTATGTGTACGTGTTTTGTGCACGTGATTATCTGCACATCCTTACATTATTTGTGTGTGTGTGTGACTTGGTAGTCACTGTAAAGTTCAGATGACAGCAGAGCTGCATGCAGACTCACTCCATCAGGAGTAAACTGACGGGTAAATCGCTGGCCTGCATGGTGCGAACCTGTCAACACAATCCAATAAAATATAACAGTAAAAATCTGTCAATAAAACTAGTACATTAGAGATGACGTGAAATGACAGGTCTGACACACAACCAGGGAAAACACACACACACACGGACACACCTCTAATGGAACCCTTTGATAATGAAAACATATACAAATATATATAGAGATACACGCACACACATAAAATACACACACACACGTGCATATAGATATGCATCAATGTAAACCAAAAAAGACATGCTGATTAACACACACACACACACACACACACACACAATTATATTCAGGTCACAGAGTTTTGTTTATTAAGAGTGATGAGGGAGACACAGAGGAAAGATGAAGGAGAACCAGAGATAAAGGGAGAGGGTGAGAGAAGGGGGATGAGAGAGAGGGAGAGACAGAGAGGGAGAAAGTAGAATGAGGAGAGTGGGGGGGGGGGGATACAGGAAGGGAGAAAGAGAGATAAGTAGAGATGTGGCAGAGGAAAAAAGTAACAAAACAGAAAAAGAGGAGAGGAGAGAGGGCAGGTTAGGAGAAACAACACAGGTAAGTCATGGAAGGGGGGGTATTTGGACACATCGGGGGATCTTCCTGCCATGCCAATAAAGACTTTCAAATCAGACTGAATTGAAGTGAATTGAAAGAGAGAGAGAGAGAGAGAGAGAGAGAGAGAGAGAGAGAGAGAGAGAGAGAGAGAGAGACATGGAGAGTTTCAGCATGCAAAGTCCACCACGGTTGCATATCACAAACCAGAATAAACAAGTATCTCTTAGGATGTTGTTAGTTAATGCCAAGGACAGATTGTGAGTCATCATACTATGTTTGCAAGTGTGTTTTGTGTGTGTGTTAGAGCAGATCTGAGGGGAAGGGAGGGGAGGAGTGAGGAGTGTAGGACGGTTTATAGGCCAGCTGTGTGTAGTCTTTTAGTCAGCCAGTGACCCAAATCACCGAATAAAAAGAGTGGGGGAGAGAGAGAGAGAGAGAGAGAGAGAGAGAGAGAGAGAGAGAGAGAGAGAGAGAGAGAGAGAGAGAGAGAGAGAGAGAGAGAGAGAGAAAAGGAAAGATGATGTGGGGAAACAGAAGTAGGGTTAAAAGTACAGATACAGATGTGGAGAAAAGAGTGCATATATATATTATACTCTATACATGCCACCTCTGTTTTTTTCTGTTACTTTATATGAGAGAGACAAGACAGTGAAAAGGGTGTTGGAGGAATACAGAGGAGGGAGGAAGAAAAGAGATTGAGTGGAGGGGGAAAAAGACGGAAAAAGGTTGACGAGGCTGAGGAAGGAAAGACAGAGAATGGGGAAAAAAGGAAGTTACACAGCGATGGCGGATGATAAATCAGACACGGAGGTGGGGAGGTATGGAGGGTTGGGGGGTGGGGGTGGAGAGATAGAAAGACATCCAAGAAAGAGAAATGACATTTATGAGGATGAAATTATGCAGTGCAGATATAAATATCTGGGCTTGTTATTCATTCTTTGCCTGCGTGCATTTCCAGAGTAAACACTTCTTCATGGCTGTGCTCCGTCACTACACGTACACATCCCTGCACCGCGTGAGCCGACATGCTGCTGGGCACTCGGCAGCCTTCGCCCAGATCATGGCTATGAACCAAAACACAGATCACAGAATTACACATTTCTGGAGTGGGCCCAGCTGTAAATTTGATACATAGGGGGCAATGGTTAACTACACAAGGAGCATAAAGTGCACTTGAGACAAACTGGCATTAAGAATTCATCACTACATAGTAATTAAGGGAGAAATGATTCTTTTTTTAATAATTCAAAAAGACTTTAATCATATTTGTTGCAGCACAAGGCAGAAGAGAGAAATCCAGCAGAAAGAGAGGATTTTTTTTATCCCTTTCACATAATGAGCACATTGTGTTAGCATCAGGACGGGGCAGCGAGGCACCAGCAACAACAGTCTATAATCATATGGTTCCACTGGATTTGCAATGATTCAATTCTGGTTCAGTTCTGAACCAGTCCAAATCCTGATTCAAGACTGATTGACCTTTTTAGCTTTTATTGATTGACTGAGGAAGTCTATTAAGTGGACCGCTTCACTATTTCAGTGACGCTCTGCTTCACATGCAAACAGTTACACGCACACACACACACGCACGCACGCACGCACGCACGCACGCACACACGCACACACACACACACACACACCGCAGCTGGGAACTGCCCACTGCAGCTGCAGTCTGCTGGCTATCGACTCCCTCGACTGGAGAAGTTGGAGGTTGTGTCCCTTGTTACTACGTGTTCTTCCTCCCAGAAGAAAACACTTCATGTCTTCAGGTCTCGAAATCAGATTAACCGTTATGGGTGGATGGATGAACGTCTCTGTATTGAACATCAAGACAAATCTTTAGTATGTGTGAAATTAACTGGCACTCAATAAACCTGAACTTCAAATCCTTTTCATGAGCTGGTTGCCGAAAAGAGGAGCAGAGTGTTATCCATTTAAGCCATCATTTTTCCAGCTAGTCAAGGATTCAAACTGGTGAATTTTCAGTTACAAGCCTCAATACTGCTCATCAGTACATTCACATATACAGTATATGCATACCCTAAACAAGATTAGTATTCAGCCCTTCACACACACACACACACACACACACACACACACACACACACACACACACACACACACACACACACAGAGTTATCCTATTTGTAGGATTTATCTCCATCTTCTGTCTCACATTACCCGCTCTCATGTAAAGTGCATTTCACTGCATTTTGATGAACAAAATTTGCCACATAAATAAATGTGATGAATTGATTAAAGCTCCTCTGATCTCCAAGTTGCTGCCACTCAGCTGATTAACTGGACGGATGAGCGATCATTTGATTGATTGACTGTATTCATGCAGTCTAACGGCCCAGCACTCGAACTTTGTGCAATTGGATCATATTGAAAATTGTGTATAGCATGACAACAATCTTAAATGCATGCAAGAGGTCATATCATGCTTTTGGGGTTTTTTCCCCCTCTCCTTTAGTGTGTTATATAGCTAGGAGGTGCATGTAAAATGTCTGCAGAGTTACAAAGCCCAAAGTACACGCCAAAGGGAATTATCTCCAACAGAAAACACTGCCTGAAACTTGTCCTGTGTTTTCTTCTGTTACTCATCTACGTCACTACGCAACACATTTCCATAATGCCCGTCTAGCAGCTAGTTTGGGCCGCCCTCAAAGTTGAGTATAGTGGAGTTGGGAGGACTTAACAAAGCTTGGTAGAGCGGAGGCTGGGATGAGCTTTGTTAGCACATATCGCAATGTTGAAAAGATGCTATTTTCTTTGGTGCAAAGGCAAATTCCCTTTGTATATCCAAAGGAAGACAAAATGAAGAATCAGTGGTTAAAATTCCTTTCTACCACTATTCCTCAGCAGTACAACCCCAACCTTTTATGTCCCCTTTATTTTACTGAGGATTGCTTCTTTCCCCGGGCACGGTTCAATGCTGGATTTTTTATTTGTTCATCTTTCCTAAAGTGGAAAGCACCAGACAACTTTGGATACAGTTTCTGTTTTTTGGCCAACAGCCATATGCCAACGTGTTTGTTTGTCCACGTCACTTCACAAAGGTCTCTTTCTTCAACAGATTCCAGTATGAAGTCGGTTTTTCAGCTAGGCTAGTGCTAAAATACGGGGCTGTTCCATCTGTAAAGGGCTGTCATGAGGAGTCAGGAGGGCAAGGTGACATTATATCACTGAAATGTTTGTCTTGTAATCGGACCAAATGGCTTGTGAATAATCATCATCATTGGTGGTCACTCGGGGTCAAGTATGACTATCCTTCTTCTAGGTCCTTGTGAGTCAGGTGGGCGTAGAGCCTTGAGGGAGGACGCCTGCGCGTGACATCTTTTTACATGGAGAGGCTGATGCACCTGCAGCAACCACATGGTCCTTGGCAGGAGGTGGCCAGAGTCCAATGGCATGGAGGACCAAGACAAATGGGGACCACCCTCTGTTGCAGCCTTCATCTGCCTTCACTGGCATTGTGACCTGAAGACATCTTTCGCCAGTTCCGTTGTTGAGGTCTTTATTGGATCATGCATATCCATAGCCACCTTGGCTGACCCTACAAGGAGCCAAGCTCCGGATGGCATAGCTCTTGGGATCAGTACATGCAAGCTTCTCCATCCAGGAGAAGAAGGCTTGTGAATACAGTTTCAGTGCAGACAATGAGCGCATACGATGAAGCTAAACTTACAATACAGCCGTACACTGAGCAGTCAGATATATGCCTTCATTTCAACCATATCTGCTCAAAATCATGGCATTATTTTCACAGCCACTGAGGATAAATGTCACCAATCCCCAAACACAAATCTTTTTCAAGTAATAAGCAATCAACTATATTTTTTATAAAACAAAAAGCAGTTATGCTAAGATATCCTATGCCAAAAGCCTGTCAAACTACGGTCTTCTTTGTAAATGTATGTTTATGTTCTAGCAAAACAGTCTACTTGAGTAGTATTATAGACATTTAATGTACAAATAACTGATGATGCAGGGACAGTACAGTACTGTACAGTCTTTCGGGGACAGCAGAATAACATTTTACTAGCTACGTAACCTTCGTTATTTCCTGACAGATGTTTTCCACTTCAGTCGGCATTTTAACACATTTTCCATGTACACTGTTTAACAGAGGCATATATATTTGCCAGCGATTTCCTGCTGTAATCTCTGTTGCTGCGGATGTTTGTGCCATCCACTCTCATATTCCAGGTTGCATTTGGCCTCAGACATGTACGGATGGATTTGAGAAGTTTGCCTTTTCCAATCAAGAATGAGAAATTATGTTACTTAATGGGTTTAAAGTTTGCTTATGGAACCTCCTACACTGGTGCGTGGAACTCTGTTTCATTGGGTTGTAGCTTGCCAAACATCCAACAGTATCTAGGATCAAACTCCAGGTAGGTCCAAAAACCTGACCTATAGTGGGCAAGGTCAGAACTCAAATTCAAGCTCCTAATCCGGAATAGTGGACCAAATAAAAGATGGAATATGGTTTGTCAAGTTCTCTCATTGTACTCTATATTACCAAACGAATAAACAATTAGAACTAATTAAACATTAGTAATTGTAAAATCCCATACCGACAAGAACATAGCAGTCTCAAGTTTCAGAAAACCGTGGTTACTAAATTTTGATTTTGATGTACTTTAATGATCCCAATAGGGAAATTACGCTCTGCATTAACCCACCCTAGTTGTGTAGCTAGGAGCCTTTAACTCACAATTAAAAAAGAATACCAAAATATTCCCTCATTCACATGGCAATTGGTATAAAAGGGCAACACCTGAGGAAAAATAAATTGTTCTGATCTCGACGCCATGCAGTGAAGGCCCACAGTCACGTGCACGAACCAATTTTATGATTAACAAAGGTACATTTTATGTGCTTAAAAGGCACATCTTAAGGTGCTTAAAATGACAAACGAACACTCAGTGAGAAACAGATGTGCAAAGATTAAATTCATCAGCTACGTTTACATATCGCATTGCACAAAATTACATTTCCACTCTGGAATAGCATAGCCGAAACTTTTAGCATAAGTGAACGGCATTCGCCTTTTGTATTTGTTAGCATTAGAGCGGCTAGCGATCTCTTAACTTCAGTAGTCAAAGGTAACCTCACCGATATAGGCACTTCTCGGCAACCAGCGACGGCCTAACTCTCTGGTCATCCATCCATCCATCCATCCATCCATCCATTATCTGAACCGCTTATCCTGCTCTCAGGGTCGCGCAGATGTTGGAGCCTATCCCAGCAGTCATTGGGCAGCAGGCGGGGAGACACCCTGGACAGGCCACCAGGCCATCACAGGTCGTACTCACATAAAATTGTTATGCTTAAATAAGTTACTATAACTGCTTAAGCTAACTTGAATCAACCTTTATAGCTTTTTATCCCAGGTTAATGATCGCTCATCACAACGGCGACTCCGCTGCCATGGCTCAAGAGGAAGTGAACAACTTTGTGCATGGCTTTTGTTAGCTCAATAAGGAAGTGCTAAGTGATTGGTTGGCAGAGCTATAGTCTTAAATTCCCATGTTAAAATGTTTAAAATCAACTGGAATTTAACACAAATAAAAGGAAAATAAATGTTTATCTTTTCAGTTTGTCAGTTTATTTTTCCTCACTGTGGCTTACCCATCTTTATCTCCTTTTTTATACAACTGACAGGTTATTTTCTGAACATTCCTTAATATAACTGAACAGATTTCTATGTAACAGCTTTTCCTATTGAGGTTAAATTTGATATGCATATGTTACTTAACTTGAGATACAATTGTAATTAGTTATGATTACATTTTAACTTATCAAAATACCAAATATCAGAAATTCATTTTAAGTAGTTAAAATATCGATTGTTGATCCGCATAGAGAATGAATAGGGAGGTACAGCCTATATTATTCCAGATTTTTATTCAACTTAACTTGGAGAAAACAATTTAGCACTGAAGAGCCATAGCGGTTTCCAAAGAGCCTTGTTAAGACTTTTCTGACTATGTCATTGTGCATGCCATTATGTCAGGAATGTGTGTGTGTGTGGAGGACCTCCAAGCCAATGGCATTTGATCTGTCTGACACACCAACACTTGGTTACACACACTTCATATTCTGAGTTGGTAAAAGCCTAGATGTTGAACCTAATTCAACCTGGACTCCATTCAACATAGCTTCATATCACTCTTAATATAACAGACACCGCTTAAAGAAAAATGCTTAGAGAGAACGAGAGACACCACGGATCAGAAACCCAATCTGTAAATTGACTCTAAATAAACCCCACAGCTGGAGCCTGTTCAACCTGGACTTGGTTCATTCTGGACCAGAATCAAACTGGATTTAAAGCTTGGCTTTGCTCTGGTTCCCCCCTCCTGTGTTGAACAACCAAGTCTGGCTCTCTGGGGCCTGGTGAATCTGTCTGGAGCCAGCTCAGATGGAAATCAGCCCAAATTGAATCAATATTGAATCCAGTTGGATGGCAGTTGGTTATTACAGGACAGTTCAGGGAAGTTACTGATTAAATGTAATGGGATTAGAGTAATCTGAAAAATAACAGTACATTTCTAACGGCTGAATAAAGGTAAATGGAAAAACGTGATAGAATTTAGATTTGTCTGATCCCTCGTAAGTGCCTCAAACACTTTCAAAAACCAAAGCAATCCAAACATCTCTCTATGGGTAATTCTTAGCGATGCCCTGCTTTTCTCCTGCACCTCTTCATTACAAGACTGCTCACTGATTCAAATGCTGCACTGACTGTTTGTTTGTCTCTATGGATAACAGCATACGCTATAAAGTCTAAACACAACTATCATTGTCTTTCAGATGATGGTGGTTGCGTAAATTACAGGGATGAGGTATACATTTTGCTGAGATCATTTGAGGAAACCTATCATGGTTTTAATGTCTACATTAATATTCTATCCCTTTTCTTCAGTCCCCTCTGTGTGGCTGGATCAAGGTTGAATCTCACATAGCAAGATATATATGGGCAAGCGTAAGGATCTGGATCTGAGCGACTCTGACAAGGGCCAAATTGTGATGGCTAGACGACTGGGTCAGAGCATCTCCAAAACGGCAGGTCTTGTGGGGTGTTCCTGGTATGTAGTGGTCACTACCTATGAAAAGTGGTCCAAGGAAGGACAACCGGTGAACCAACAACAGGGTCATGGGTGCCCAAGGCTCATTAATGCATGTGGAGAGAGAAGCCTGTCTGGTCCGATCCCACAGAAGAGCTACTGTAGCTCAAATTGCTGAAAAAGTTCATGCTAGCTGTCATAGACAGGTGTCAGAACACAGTGCATCGCACCCTGCTGCGTAGTGCCCATGCTGACCACTGTCCCGACGGACCGACCAGAGGAGGCGCTAATGTAGCGACCAGGACACACACCCACATCCGACTTTCCCCCCGCAGACACGGCCAACTGTGTCTGCAGGGACACCCGACCAAGCCGGAGGCAACATGGGGATTCGAACCGGCGATCCCCGCGTTGGTAAGCAACGGAATAGACCACCACACTGCCCAGACGCCCCGTGTGCTTCATAACTAGTAACTAGCGTCCACTAGGGCCTGCCATAATAGTGTGCACCGGAGCCTGATATAACTACCTTATGTGACTGGTTAGGGTGGGGTTAGGGATTGATTTAGCCAATCAGAAGCAGGGTAGGGGTAGATCTTCCTGGAATGCTGATGAGGGGGGGGAAATAACGTAGATGTACAGAGGGGCGCCGTTGTCTGCCGCTGATGTGGAACGGTCTTTTGAATCCCCCTATTGCAACTGGACCAGTGGCGGCTGCTGACCAAAAATTTTGGTCAAGCAACCCCCCACCCATTATATTTTTAAAACATCCCTCACTGATTTCAAATGAGCAGACAGCACGTCATCATATCGGGAAAACACTTCTACCATCTCTCTGTAGTTTCCTTTATTATCGGACTTTTCAACTCTCATCATGCCCCCCTAAATGCCTGCTCCTGACGACCCAATAATGACACGAATCAATCAACATTTTCAGATTGTCAAGGTTTTTCTGGCCCGTGTCGTTATGCTTTGCCAACTGGAGATGCTGGCCTTCATCAATCAGAGTATCAATCTTCACATTTCCCAACAGACTTAATTGCACGGCTGTACTGACATGCTCCTTTGAGTTTTCATGAAGCTTAACAGATCTGTCAAAATTTCATAGATTGTAGAGGAGCTCAAGCAGGAGTCGTGACAACTTTCTCTTTCGGCTACACAACGTGCACCATTTATTCCTTCCACCATTACAACAACAACAAAAAACCCGCCCAGCGGAAGTGTGTCACTGTAAACCCGAACCGAGGAAACAGCAGCTGTAAACTAACGTTCCTACTAGCTCAATAAGGGGAATTATGTAGCCCCATAACCACTACACACATCCCCCCAGAATTCGCCTTAATACGAAAAGTCAGTGTGGCGAGGGGGGCGGATCTCTCTGCCCCAACAGCTCCGCTGAACAGGAGGTGGGGGCTGGTTAACCGCAGGCAAAGCAGCAGAGTCCTCACAGCTGGACCGGGGAAAGGGAGGGGCTGGGGAAGCAGGGGGCGGCTCGCCGGGGGAGGGGGGCAGAGCCGGGGGGCGCCCCCGCCATGGAGGCAGGGCAAGACCAACAGGGCGGTCTAAGTCCAGGTGAGCAGGCTTGAGGCGGTCCACAGAAACCCGCTCCAGCCTGCTGCCAACCTCCACCACCAAGTGCTTATCTCCAGTGTCCCGTACCCGAAATGGGCCATCGTAGGGTGGCTGCAGGGGACCGCAGTGCGCATCGTGACGGATGAAAACATACTCCGCCGACCGCAGCTCCGTGGGGACATAGGACTGAGAGCTGCCATGCTGAGAAGTGGGGACCGGTGCAAAAGCCCTGGCTTCCTCCTGCAGCGCAGTCCATTGGCATCCGGCGGACCAGGGAGCTGTGGCGGTGGGAAGGAAATCCCCCGGGACCTGAAGTGGCTGTCCGTAGACCAGTTCGGCGGATGAGGACTGGAGGTCCTCCTTGGGAGCCATCCTGAGCCCAAGCATGACCCAAGGCAGTTTGTCGACCCAGCGGTCGTCCTTGAGGGTAGCCCGCAATGCGGCCTTCATCGAGCGATGGAACCTCTCGACCAATCCATTCGCCTGAGGGTGATATGCTGTGGTGTGATGGAGCCTCACCCCTAAACCCGCGGCGATCTCCTCCCAGAGCGCTGACGTGAATTGCGGCCCTCTGTCCGAGGAGAGGTCAGATGGGGTGCCAAAGCGGGCGACCCAGGTTCCGATGAACGCTCGGGCAACCTCAGGCGTTGTCGTGGACGAAAGCGGTACGGCCTCTGGCCATCGCGTGGTCCTGTCGACCATGGTGAGCAGGTATGTGAAACCACGGGAGGGGGGTAGGGGGCCTACCAGGTCCACAGTCACGTGGTCGAACCTCCTCTCAGGTACCGTGAAAGGTATCAGGGGCGCTTTGATGTGCCGGAGCACTTTGGAGCGTTGGCACTCCACACAGGTGTAAGCGCAGTCCCTCACATCCTTTTTGAGTCCATGCCAGACAAACGTTGCCGCCACCAACCTCTGTGAAGGCTTTCTGCCAGGGTGAGACAGCCCATGGACTGCGTCAAAGACCCGTCGCCTCCAAGCAGTTGGAACAACTGGTCGGGGCTGACCCGTAGAGACGTCGCACAGGAGCGTGGCGCCGGCGTCGTCGAAAGCCACATCCTCCAACTGCAGCCCTGTGTCGGCGGTCCTGCATGCCTGCACTCCTGGGTCGGCGGCCTGGTCAGCCGCCATCTGGCTGTAGTCGAGTACCAAATGGGCGGCACCAGCGATAGCCCGGAAGAGACAGTCAGCGACCGGGTTGGACATCCCAGCGACATGCCTCACGTTGGTGGTAAACTCTGAGATGTAGGTCAACTGTCGCTGCTGGCGGGCTGACCACGGCTCTGCCACCTTCGCCATCACGAACACCAGCGGTTTGTGATCGATGAAAGCCATGAACTGACGGCCCTCCAGTAGGAAACGAAAGTGCCTAACAGCGAGGAAAAGGCCAAGCAGCTCATGATCAAAGGTGCTGTATTTGCGCTCTCTCAGGTTCAACTGCCGGCTGAAGAAGGCAAGCGGCTGCCACGCACCGCTCACCCACTGCTCGTAAACCACGCCGACAGAGTAGTCCGAAGCATCCATCGTGATGGCAATGGGTGCTCCAGACACAGGGTGTGCAAGCATCGCCGCATCAGCCAGGGCGGCCTTCACATCCTTAAAAGCCGTGTCCCTCTCTGCAGACCAGTCCACAGCGTGTTTGGGGGCTGTGCCCTTCAGAGCCTCATATAGGGAGCGGAGGAGATCGGCAGCCCGGGGGATAAACCGGAGGTAGAAGGACACCATGCCAATGAACTCCCGGAGGGACTGGGCCGTGTGTGGGCGTGGAAAGTCTGCGACGGCCTCCACCTTAGATGGAAGGGGGGCCGCCCCGTCCTTGGTGACCCGGTGGCCCAGGAAGTCGATGGTGCTCAGACCAAACTGGCATTTGGCCGGGTTAACTATCAACCCGTGCAGGCTGAATCTCTCGAAAAGGGCTCTGAGGTGGGACAAGTGCTCGGACACGGAGGTGCTAGCGACCAGGATGTCATCCAGGTACACAAAGAGGAAAGGCAGGTCCCGCAACACTGAGTCCATGAGGCGTTGGAAGGACTGCGCGGCGTTCTTAAGCCCAAACGGCATGCACAGGAACTCGAACAGTCCGAACGGAGTTGTCACAGCCGTTTTGGGGACATCAGCGGGATGGACGGGCACCTGGTGGTATCCACGGACGAGGTCCACCTTGGAAAAGATCACTTTCCCAGCCAGGTGGGCGGAGAAATCTTGGATATGAGGGACCGGGTAGCGGTCCAGTGTTGTTGCGTCATTGAGCCGACGGTAGTCACCACATGGACGCCACCCACCGCCAGGCTTAGGCACTATGTGGAGGGGTGAAGCCCACGGGCTGCTGGAGCGACGGATGATGCCGAGGCGCTCCATGTTCTCAAACTCCGCCTTGGCGACAGAGAGCTTGTTTGGGTCGAGGCGCCAAGCTCGGGCGTGCACCGGCGGGCCGGTGGTGACGATGTGGTGCTCAACCCCATGTTTGGTCGTAGATGACGAGAATGTGGGCTGAGTGAGGTCAGGGAACTCGGAGAGAAGATGGAGAAACACGTCCTCATTGGAGAGCATGCTGGACAGCCTGACGGAGCCTGTATCGCTGAGTGCACACGAGTGTGAAGCGAAGGTGACGGCTTTAATCAGGCGTCGATTCCTGACGTCCACCAGCAGCCACATCGGCGGTGACAAAATCCCAGCTGAACCACTGTCTGTTAAAACACGTCAGTGTGCCTCGTGCCGTACGTACGGATAGAGCTGCCGTTAGCAGCTTCCATGGGAGGGCCATGAGCGCCCGACAGGGCGTCCACACTCGATGCAGGTACGACACTCCTCTGCGCCCCAATGTCGCATAGGAAACGCCGCCCTGAGATGGAGTCTCGCAGGAAAAGTAGCCTGTTGTCCTCCACGCCGACGCCCATGGCCACTAGTGAGCGCTGGCCTTGGCGTTTCCCGACGAGCTGAAATTGCACGGGGAGGTGCACTTTTTCGCCTTGGCCCCGAACTTTGCATGGTAAAAGCACAGGCCGGGCTCCTGTCGCCGACCGGGGGTTGCCGCGGCGACCACCATGGAGTCACCAGGTGGTGGCGTGTGGGGGTGGGCAGGGGTGAGTGCGGACGCGCAGTGCTGCTGTTGGCTGACCAGGAAGAACTTGTCAGCTTCTTCAGCTAGCTTGCGGCAATCGGTAATGCTGGTGTTAGCCAAAGCAGGCAGTTGTCGCAGAAATAGTTGTACAAAGAGGAAATCAGGTGTGTGCGCCGGTCCCAGCAGATTCAGCATTTTGTCCATGAGCTCGGATGGCTTGCTGTCACCCAAGCCTTGCAGAGAAAAGAGACGGTGGGCCCTCTCGGCGTCGGAAAGTTCAAAAATCTTCAAGAGGTGGTCTTTGAGCCCCTTGTATTTGTCTGCCGCCGGAGGATTTGTAAGGAGACTCACCACTCTAGTTGCAGTCGAACATCCGAGCGCCAATACCACATAGTAGTATTTAGTAGCATCATGTTATTTTGCGGATAGCAAACTGCGCTTCCGCCTGGGCAAACCATGTCGTTGCCGATGACTCCCAGAACTCTGGCAATTTGAGAGAAACCGTGTTGATTTCGTCAACCATGTTCGTTCGAAAGATTGTCTCTGATAACTACCAAGAGACAAACGTCGGGGTCACCAGTGTAGAGGAGCTCAAGCAGGAGTCGTGACAACTTTCTCTTTCGGCTACACAACGTGCACCATTTATTCCTTCCACCATTACAACAACAACAAAAAACCCGCGCAGCGGAAGTGTGTCACTGTAAACCCGAACCGAGGAAACAGCAGCTGTAAACTAACATTCCTACTACCTCAATAAGGGGAATTATGTAGCCCCATAACCACAAGATCCTCAAATCCATCTCTTGCAAACTTTGAAGAACACCCATCTCCTGCAGCAGCACACTTAAACATCACGCAAGGCCAGCAGTACAAGTGATTTGTTAGCATACTCCCCGTTAACCACCCCACCTTGTCATACCTAGAACACTTAAAACTCTGACTTACCGAGTCTACTCTCTGCATCGCTTGATGGGGGGCTTTGGTCTCCCCTGTGTCTTCACCCCTAGTTTTTCCTCATAGGAGAAAGTGTGAAAAGATTCCCGTAATATCCGGTCCATGATGTTTGCGAAATTGCAAAATTGTGAAAGACAGGACAGGAACTAGCTAAGCTAGTTAGAACAACCAACGTTAGCCTACAGTACAGGGCTACTACTCGAGATCAAGATCAAAAATGACGAACAATAATGACAAACAGTGAAGATCTGAATAGATTATTATGATAATATGTACAATATATGTGCAAGAGCCACCAAAAACTACTATAGAAATCACTAATTTATCTTAGGCTAATCTCTTTTTATTTTTCTTAAAGTATGATGAAGATTGGAGAACCACTCAAGGCTGAGCTGGTGTTCTCTGATTGGTTAGATGGGTGTCAATCATTTTCAGGTCGAGGAAAGACTAGGTGAAGCACTGCTTCACTGGGTGGGCATTAACACGCGTCATAAACCATAACTGTCCAATCAACAACGTGTAAGGCACTACGTCAACTTGAATTCACTTACATTGGGTTAGTGAAGCAGAACACTCCCCTGTGTCCCCTGAAGAGGACGCTGTGTACCCACGACACTTTTTTTTAACAGCGACACTTTTTTGTTTGATTCACAGAGGAAAGTCATTCTAATGAAATGTTGGCATCTAAAAATATTTTTTATGTGATATATGTGTGTTACGTTTTTTTTTTTTTTTTTTTTTGGTGAAGCATTGCTTTGCCTGTTGTCTTACAGAAACCTCTGAACAAGACAGTATATTTTCTCTAAAAGAATAAAAAACAACTGCACTTAAAGCTTTTGTTGATAAGAAAGATGTGTTTGCCATACTTCCAACAGGATTTGGTAAAAGTTTAAGTGCTATGTCACACGTTTCGTAGCTGTGATTGGTTGTAGGTCTATCCAAATGTATCCAGAGGCATGTTGGTCTGCGCCCATTGACGACGCCCTTTGGAAATCGAAAACAAACTTAAAGGAGCCACACAAACTAGCATTTGCGAATTCATCTGGTTCCCAGGCTAAATTCCTTTATTAACAGTTAACAACTCGTTGATTTAGATATGCTTTACAGTTCAGTCACAAGTTGTTATAACGCTCAAATAGGAATACTATCTGGGTTGCCCGTGGGAGTCCACATGGGGAGAGTCTTCAGTAGACATTCCCTCAGAAACCACATGATTACAGGACATTGGCAAAATAGTTGTACAGCAGCCTCATTAACCATCACCTAACCTTAACCATAAACTCAGACACTGTAACTGCAGTTAACATCACTATTACGCAACAGGATTAGGGTTACTTTTGTTGACTTTTGCACATCCTTTACACAACATTTTCAACTTGTTAAGCATGTTAATCTGCAGTCACTCCCGGTTATATGGCTTGCGGAAAATGTCTCAGGAGACTGAACTGACAAAATGTGGGCTCCCAACCTGTCAACACAAATGTCTTAGTAACAGACGCGTTCCCTTATTTACCTAAACAAACAAGCGTGCGCAGGTTGTGAGGCAAAAAGGGGCCACGAGTCTCGTGTTTGTAAAAATTACTACGTTCATTTCGAAGAGATCATGACAGAGAAACTGATTTAAAACGAAACGCCTCACAGTTGTCTTGCTGTCGGTTGTACAAATCATAAAGATGGTAAAAACAAGCATTCTGCATGTTTATCGCATACTGAAAGGGAAAACTCCAATCGAAAAACGAAGAAAGCAGGCGTGGAGGACTGGAAGACGTGATCAGAAGAGCAAATGTCAAATGCGAAGATTTGCGGAGAACATTTCATACCTGGTATGTATCCGTTTCTTACACAAATAAGTGTTGTGATTCAACATACGTAAGTAACAGCTCTAAATGTGATACTGTCTTAGTAGAGCAACTGCCAAAGCAAAGTTTGAGTTGTTAATGACTAGCCTTCCTCAAGTTTGACAACGACTCCATCAGCTTTCTTGTGTCATGATGTTTGAGGTCATAATTTCACTCCAGCCTCGATCTCATAACCGTACAAACAATTCAACTTTGTACTGGAGACATATGACAAAGGTAGAAATAAACAACATCTTTGTTAAGCTTGATTTAAAAGTTTTCTTAATTTTTCAGGGGAGAGATCAGATGATCCAGAGCACCCAGGCTGGATTCCAAGTGTGTTTAAAAACACAACTGCACAGAACAAAGCTATAGTTGGGTGGAAGATAAAAAGGCAGACATGATACCAAGTAATACAAGCAAAAAGAGAGAAGTCTTTGCAAGCTTCAAACCAAAATGACAATAAACCTGACAGTCCTTTCAGTGATGTCACATTTTCTGAGGTAACTCAAGAGGACATGCCGTGCAATGGTATTGGTGTACAGTGTGATAGGAACTTAAGTGAGGAAATTACACATTTGAAGAACAAGAAATCTCAACTTGATGCCGAATTGATGGAAAGAAATAGGGAAATTTATAAACGGAGGGAGGAGAATGCCAAACTGAAAGACAATATGTTTGAGTTCCAATTTGTCAAGCAATCAAATGCAGTGAAATCCTGCACTGGATTAGCAAGTCTGTCATTGTTTCTTTTGGGTGGTAAGCCAAGTATCAGGCATAAAAGGCATAAATGGATTGTAAAGGGCTCTGGGATACAGTTGCTGTCATTTTCTGTGTCACTGTCTGTTTCACTTCCTGTTTTATCATCAGACAGGATTCCACCAATGGATTTAACTGTGTTGCATTCCTTCAAATCCTCTTTAATGATACATCTAAACTTGATATTCATCTAAACAACGATACATCTAAACTTGTAAATACTGCTGCATTTGGATAGATTTTATAAAGTTCTTTGAAGCTTTCATGAGAAATTGGGTGATCACCTGAGGATGGATCAGTACATGTATAACTCGTGCGGTTTGGGGTGGTGTCTCGTTCGCAGACTTGGGGAGTGCATGCCTTTTTGGCCTTGAAAAGTCAACGCTGCTGATTGGTGCTGGCTGAACACACTTTCTTGAGGCTTTCCAAGAGCAAAGCTGACTGGTGCTTGCAGTTGGCTCATTACGTTTAAAATGAACAGCTGCTTCTAACTTGAAAAGAAGGGCTGCTACATGGCTACACGACGAGCCTAGGCCAGCCATACAGGGACAGTTCTCTGTCAGGACCTATCCATATTCCTTGTTTAAACATTAAACACACCCATGCATCATAAAGCGTAGTCTTCTGACCTTGACGTTGGCTTGGGAGTACCTAAAGTGATAAATAATCTTATAAGTATATGACAGTGAAGGTTTTGCAAAGTTTATGGAAAACCACACCTTTGTTGAGACATTACTGAATACCGACTAATAAAGTACAAGAACAGATGAGAATATGCTCCGGATTTCTTAAACTAAATAAAAAAGTTTCTGAAATAAAACTTTCCTTGAACTCAAGTTTCTTCCCAGCATTGTTTCCCTGTACTGTAATTTTTGGGGTGTGCGTTTGGTTCCTTACAAAGAGTTTCTAATTAAAGACCATGATTATCCCAATATAATTTATTTTGCTTGACCTCAGATATTCTAAGGACAATTGATGATATTTTTTCTATCCTCTGTGCAAACTTATACATGTGGCCTAAAAGGGCCGGGTAAACTACGAGGGCTTACCTTTGATTTGATGAAGCAAAACTTGTTTTCCTTCGATAACGGATGGTAAAAACAGTCTTGGACATGTCTACCAACAAAGTAATGTGCGTCTTAAGACTTGTATGTCCTCATTGATTCTTTGGTAAATATACTCGGTGTGTCTATGAGGTGTTCAGTCACATCCCTCCAGCCCATGTTTGGCAACTTCGCAATATCACATGTCCACTGAGCTTCAGCAGCATAAACGGATCGGGAAGTTTTTCTCCAGTAAGTTTTGACACATAATGCTTTCTGTCTTCCTTGCTTAGACCTCCAACATATTCTGGGATTTCCATTTTCTCAAATTTCGAACTTTTCTCCATTTAATTTTAAGTTTTACACGCGTTCATCTGTGAGTTTCATAGGTACGCACGGTGTTTCTCGGCCGTGTTTTGCCACATGTTCTGCGCGCACATCTTGTTTACAACGCAGCTTTTACGTCACGCGATAACCTATATACCGATAACCTCTTTAAAATGGAAATGTATGGCTTATGTAAAGTGATACCATCCATCCATCCATTATCCAAACCGCTTATCCTGCTGTCAGGGTCGCGGGGATGCTGGAGCCTATCCCAGCAGTCATTGGGCGGCAGGCGGGGAGACACCCTGAACAGGCTGCCAGGCCATCACAGGGCACACACACAAACCAAAAAAATTACATAAAATCAATAGTGTTTGAACACGTGACCAAAACTCACCAAAAATTTACTGTTGGCCATGTAGGAGGATAACAACTCTGTGGGTGAGTTGCACTTAAGCAGCAAAATTTCATCATAATCAGACATGCCTTCATTTTGTTTAATTTCCAAATGTGGTAATAATAGCGATAAATGTAAATACTTATCGTTTTGTCTTGTTCCAAAAATCATTAGGCACCAAGGAGAACAAGCCACAGAACTCAACTGGGCAACGTAGCCCATGGCTTGCTGCTACCAGTCGAGATGGCCTAACTGAAAAGATCTTGAAAAATGATCGTGTCTGCGGTGAGCAGAGCAGCTGCACAGCCGTGGGATCGATGGCATCCTGACTTATACCGAGCTTAAAACTTGGACATGAAAAGCAACACCTCGATGCACCAACCCCTCCAACTCTATGTTTATAAAAAACCACTTCCCTTTGATTGAAATTGTTTCCCTTTCCACAATTTTCACTTCCTCATCTGTGATGTTTAGCTCCCCTTTGTGGCACTCCTTGAGAAGCTCGTTATACTCCAGAGTAGTAAACTTTTCATCGAAAAAGTCTCGGGTTGAGTTCACATCTCTTGATTTTGACAGAGACAACTCTGAATAAGGTGAAATGACCGAAAGACAGACGGGCTTTACCTTGCGTTGATTCAGAGAGCTGTAAAACGTCCGAGTTCAGCTCTACTTGGCTCTTTCATTTCTGTTGCCTTCTTAGAGCTCTTCTCTGTAAGTTGCAACTTCATTGACGTTCATTGTCTTTAATGAGTGCTCCATGTCTTCCGTTTTTTCCGCAAATTTAAAAGGAATGGCATTTACCTCTGCATAATCGACGTGCTTGACATATGAAGGCAAAAGCCATGTACATTTCACTTGAATGCATGATAATTTGCCATTAAGTCGTATCCACACTTCTACATAAAACAAGACACTTGCTATGTGCGAGGAACATTCGCCCAATCTGGCCATACAACCAGTACAGTGGGCAGAAAGAACTACACAATCTTCAGTTGTTATGATCCACAGCTGGACAAGTGGATCATTCACCCGTTGAGAATGCCTAACTTTCACAACCAAGACATATGTCTTGCTTATAATACAACCAAGAACGCTATTAATAAATCCAGAAACCATGTGATTGTAGGCTTGGAGGCTTCGAAATGCTTTGAACTGATTTTTTATGTGTAAAAGCTTGTGTCCAAAACAAGATATGAAAGAATGTCACAAGATTCAACTGGTGGTAGACATCCTGGACTGAACTTTTGAGCAGGAATGAGCAGTGGATCTATTTCAATCTTTTTTATCTTCTCTTGGTAGCAACCTTTCACATCTCCTTAGAGTTCATCTGCATATGCCGATAGCATTAGTTTCGTGTTTACATCGTCACTCGCCATTTTCAATTATGTCAGTCCTCCAACATGGCCGCGGCCTCGTATTGAAAACGTGTGACGTCACGAGAACATACACTATTTGATTGGTTTTGACAACAAACAGGCCTTCGCCTTGTATCTTGTCTGGATGCAACAGCTACAGAAAGCAGCGAGAGGAGGGAGTAAGCGTAACCTACCACCAATTACCAAGACATGTTGAACAGTGCAAAGAATGGTTCCGAGTGATAAAACCCCCAAATATGACGAGAACGCGCCAACATCAGTACTGGGAAATCTTCGGGTATGCTCTTTGCATTTTGCAGTAGATGACTACAACACGGACAGATATTTCAACTGTGCGATACTCTGGTGCATATTTATACTGCATTAGTACTGCAGTCATGTTCTGCACATATTTTTACACATTTATTATTTTTCTATAGTATATATATATATATTGTGATGTATTGTAGTATAATGCACATCGTTTTACACATTTATTTTTCTATATATTGTTATTTATTGTAGTATAATGTACACATTTTTTCATATTTATTTTTAATTTCACTTATGCTTTATATATATATATATATATATATATATATATATATATTCTCTTCTAGAATGTGAGCAACTGTAACTTGACCCAATTTCCCTTCGGGGACCAATAATGTACTTCTGATTCTGATTAGGTTGAATAGTCACTGAGTTTCAAATGGGTGTTCTTCAAAATGTCTTTTCAGCCATGTCAGCCTGCAGATAGATCTAGTTACCTTTGAAATAACACATCTTGGCCATGGAGAGAACACTGGCATTTACTGAAACTTTTTTTTATCAAAAATATAAACATTTTGTATTATGCATTGATATTTCATCCTTTTTGGATCTTTATATTTTTTTACTAAATGCCTAGATTTAAAAAAAAGTGCATAACAGGTTCTGTTCAATTGTCTTGTTTCCATAACAGGGTGAAATGTTTTTAAAGCACTTATTCCTTCTCACTTAAAACCCCCACCCAAAGCAACAGCGTTCCCATTCTGTCACAAATAGTTTATTTTGAACCATATATCACCCCCCCCCCCAAAAAAACAAAAAAAACAAAAACAAAACTTTGCCGTTTTGGAAGAAAATGCAATGCATCTTGCCTCTGAAGTGAATGATCTCTGCATAAGCAAGCAGGTATTATTTTACATGCATCTGACATATGTTTACCTGCAGCCAACTTTGATGGTCCATCCACCCATCCACCCATTATCCAAGCCGCTTATCCCAATTGGGGTCGTGGGATGCTGGAGCCTATCCCAGCAGTCATTGGGCTGCAGGCGGGGAGACACCCTGGACCTTTAGTGTGAAAACAAACAATTCAAGTTTGTATATATGTAGAAAACAACTTTATTCAAATTAACACATCACAACATGATATTCAATTTTCAAATAAATGTTAAGCATATTACACATCATAATTTGACAAGACAAAGTCTAGATCAGTCCCAACAAGCTTCAAGGTGAAAGTGTCCATTGTTCGCTGCACTGACGTTTAGCAGCTTTATTACACAAAGGCTTGCACATCACATAGTCAAAGCTCGTCCCTTGCTTTGTCCACTTCAGCATGCCCCGTGTACTGACCATTGGGGGAAGGATATTTGGCTCTGATGCAATGTACGATACAGGCAGGCAAGACAATGCAGTTCATTCTGCCAAGTTTTTCCCCTTGTGGCATCCGCTAGAAAAAAAAACGATAAGCAGCCAGACAATATTGTCTGCAGAGAGCAAAAGACAGGAAAGAAGGTGGTTATTCATCAGGAAGCTAAAAGTACTGATCATATATTGTAATGTTAGCAGCTGTTATCAGAATGTTGAATCACTTCATCTGGGCACAAAGTTTAGTGGAAGAAACGTTTCATCACTCATCTAAGTGACTTCGTCAGTCTCACTGTGGGTAACTCCAACCTTATAAACAGCACAGTTGCATAACAACAGAAACCGGCGATCTAACAGAGGTTTCATGTGCAAATTGCCATGCATATTAAATTGATCGCCAGTTTCGGTCATTATGCAGCTGTGCTGGTTTTGGTTGTTAATGCAGTGTTCAATGTAATTGCGAGTTTCCTAAGTGAAGACAACAAATAACGTCAGGGTGACGATACACTGGGCAACTTTTTGGCCAATATGAAAATTAATAATAATAATAATAATAACTATTTATATAGCACCTTTCTAAACAATGTTACAAAGTGCTTTACAAAAGAAATAAAACCAGACAAATGAGAATAAGACCAAAGGACATGAGCAAAGGAGGTGACCGAATAAATGAATAAAACCAAATAAGTAGGAATGAAAATAACAACAGTATAAATAAAAACAAATAGCAAACATTTCCTAAAGCTTTCATAAAGAGAACATTTTTACGAAGAGATTTAAAAGAAGCCTGAGACTTGGTGTGTCTGAGTTCAGTAGGAAGAGAGGTCCATAGTGTGAGGGCTCTAACGGCAAAAGCCCAATCAGCCTTTATGACAAACCATGACATGGGAATAACCAGCAGGGCTCTATCTGCGGATCTTAATGGTTGAGAGGGCGTATACCAGGTCATCCATCCATCCATTATCCGAACTGCTTATCCTACTCTCAGGGTCGTGGGGATGCTGGAGCCTATCCCAGCAGTCATTGGGCAGTAGGCGGGGACATCCTGGACAGGCCGCCAGGCCATCTCTCTCTCTCGCTCGCTCGCCCGCCCGCCCGCCCGCCCACCCACACACCCACACACCCACACACACACACACACACACACACACAAACACATTCATACCTAGGGGCAATTTAGTATGGTTCACCTGACCTACACGTCTTTGGACTGTGGAAGGAAACCAGAGCCCCCGGAGGAAACACACACAGACATGGGGAGAACATGCAGTAATGAGTCGAGCAGCAGCATTTTGTACCAACTGGAGATGGTGGAGGGAGCCCTGGCTGATACCCAAGTAAAGTTCATTGCAATAATCAATCCGAGAATAGATAAAAGTATGTGGAGCTTTTTGTAGATCAACAATTGATAAAAATGACCCAATATTAGAGATTACCTTGAGCTCGAGAAAACATGACTGAACAACATGTTTGATTTCTTATCAAAACAGAGGTTAGCATTGAATATTACCCCAAGATTCCTAGCAGCCCGCTTAAGACTATTTGACACACCACCAAGATTAGTACCAAAAGGGCTGATGGAATTTTGGGGGACCAAACAGAATTCAAGAAAATGTTGAGACGTCCAGGATTTAATATCAGAGATGCAAATTGTGAGATTTGCCAGGCTGCTAGGATCTGTCGTTTTTAGTTGCGTGTACACCTGGTGCTGTCAGCATAAAATGGTAAAACACATCATGATTTTGAATAACCTGGCCAAGAGGCAGCGTCTATATAGAAAACAGAAGGGGCCCAAGAACTGAGCCTTGAGGTACACCACAAATCAACTGATCCGTCGAGGAAGTGGCACTATCCAGAACAACAGAAAAAGTTGGCCAGGTGTGAGTGTAATAAACTAAGAGCCAAGCCTTGATGCCTACCCAAGTCTCCAAGCAATGTAAGAGGATACTGTGATTGACTGTGTGAAAGGCAGCACTTCAGTCTAAAAGAGCCATAATCGAGCAGTCACCCCTGTCTTCAGTCAGCAGTAGGTCATTAATAACCTTAACTCGAGCTGTCTCAGTAGTATGAAGTGCTCTAAAACCAGACTGGAAACTGTTAAAAACACTATCAGTATTCAGTTATCAATTAAGAAGAAATTACTTTCTCCAAAACTTTAGATAAAAAAGACAATTTGGAGACTGCCTGTAGTTACTTAAGGGCAGCGGATCCAAATTAGGTTTCTATGGGTGAACAATTGCATGTTTAAAATTGTCTGGAAAAGAACCAGAGGCCAGAGAATTATTAAGAATTTGCAGAATAACGGGGCTAACAGTGGAAAATACCTCCTTGAGCAGCTTAGTGGGGATTATGTCTAAAATGCAGGAGGAGGAGGTCATACTGGAGGCTGTACTTTCTAACACTGAAATTGTAATGGGTTGAAACTGGGTAAAAGAGGCAGAATTAACATGAGGAATGGAAAGAATGCAACGGTCATGCTGGATTTGGGACCCGATATTCTCCAGCTTATTTATAAAATAAGTGACACATTTTTCAGACAGCTCAACATCACGTTAAAAGAAAAAAAGAAGTGGAGGGACCATTCATAGCAGAATCAATTACCCTAAAGAGAACTTCAGGATTGTGGTTATTTCTAGATATCAATTCAGAGAAGTAAGCTGATCTCACATCCTTAACTGTTTTCTGGTAAATTAACATTTGGTTTTTAAGGGTGTTATGTGCTATTTCGGACTTGCTGACCTTCCATTGTCGTTCAGATTTCCTACAAAGTCTTTTAAGGGCTCAAGTGTAATCGTTCAGCCAGGGGAGATTATTTGATTTTTGTTTCCTGGTTTTAAACGATGCAATTTGGTCGTGGCTGGATAGGCACTGATCACTGAATGAATTTAACAGTGCATCTGGATTGAGAGGGGATATAGTGGAATTAAAGGATGATGAATTAAAAGCATCCCAGAATTTCACTGCAGAACCAGCATTAAGAATGAAAGCGTTTTCCTCAGCTGTGCCTTCTTGAGGATGCAATTGGTGTTGAGAGACCATGTGATGTGTAAACTGAGAAATCTACAACTGTCCACAATTTCAACAAATGACCGATTGATGGAAGTAGGAATGTGATTTTCATTGATTTTTAAAGTCGACATCGATTTCTTTCGTCTTATTGACATTTAGAGAGAGGTTGTTATCATGGCACCATAAGGTAAATCATCCACTTCCCTCCTATAGGCCCTCTCATCACTGTTGCTATTAGTCCAATCACCGTGGTGTCATCTGCAAATTTAATGATACTGTTGCTGTCATATTTGGCAACACAGTTGTGTGTAAACACACTGTACAACAGGGGACTGAGACAGCAGCCCTGAGGCGCGCCGGTCCTAAGAACTAATGTAGATGAGTATATTCTACCGACTCTCACATTTTGAGGCCTGCCTGTCAGGAACTCAAATAGCCAATTACAGATAGAGTTGCCCAGACCAAGACCTCTGAGTTTCAACATCAGTTTGGATGGTGCAATTGTATTAAAAGAAGAGCTGTTATCATTAAACAACATTCCAATATAGGTATTTTTCTTTCTTTTCAAGGTATACTAAAGCAGTATGCAGAGCAAGTGAGATAGTGTCATCTACAGATCTGTTGGAACAGTAGGCAAATTGTAATGGGTCAAGGGTAACGAACAGGAAAGTTACATTTTATATATGATATAACCAATCTTTCCAAGCTCTTCACAATAACAGAGGTCAAAGCAACAGGTTGGGAATCACTAGGGCAATAGACAGGTGTTTTCATAGGAACAGGCACAATGGTGGTTTTCTTAAAATACAGTGGAACCACACACAATGACAGGGACAGGTTAAAAATATAAATTAAAACCTGAGATAACAGAGTGTAACATGCCTTGAGGACACAGGAAGGGATGTTGTCTGATGTCGTCAATCAGTTGATTCTTATACAACTTGTCCAATTTTACTAATTTCACTATTATCATTATCACGACTCAGTGACACTGTTTTGAAGTGTGTCAAACTGAGATAATGTTTCAAATCAGTGATATTATCAAAATTAACTCTCTTTTTAGAGCAGCTTTAGACATAATAATTTGGGTAGAATTAAAACTAGAGCAGGGATGTAATTAAAACCAAATACAACAAACAGAAATACTGACAAAACATACATGTATAGAAACACTGGGTGTAATTGTAGACCATTTATATCTATCTTTGTAGCCCCTTGAGTCAAAAGAAAGCTAGTTCCAATGTGGATTTGCTATGTTTTCATAATTACTGTAGTTCTATGGTATGCTGACCCTGTGGGGATGGACCATAGTAGGAATAGATTAGTGTGTTTTAAGATGAATCACTTAACATCTTAACACCTTGAGGGATGCAGCAGAGCAGGGTAGATGAGAACAGGCAGGGTAGGATGGGGTACGACAGGACAGAAAAGAGCTTGCAGGGGGAGAGAGGGAACATCTATGTGATTAAGTATTCCTTAGATATCTCTGCTCCATTCCGATATGCTGTCGGGCACCACATACATTTACATTTTACCCCATTACTGCGCGCGGCCACTTATCTTAAGTGCATTCGACTGGAGTAGGCAAACCTCTAAGGGCTATTATGCTATTGTAAAATCTTTTTGGTGGGATGACCGAGCTTCATTGATAATGCCTATGGGAAGTGACCGACCTTGCATCCAACTAACTCCACAACCCTTTGTCATATAAGCGGTGGAACTGAAAGGCACTATCTTTCCATCTACATGGCAATCTCTATCACTGGATGTGAGGGAAGCATTGTGTAGATAGTAGTTTAGTGGCAATATATCTCATCAACTGACCCATTAACTGAAATCAATCCCATTTCATCAGTATGACTTGGTTACTTCAATCACTGAAACAGTGACACTGGAAGGTCGGTGGTTGGTGTAACTGTGAGCAAGGGCAAAAAGGACATGGGTTGAAACTCACGTTGAAGGAAAGAAGGAAAAAATATTAATAAATAAAAAGGAAATCAAGGGCAGCACACCATGGACCAAGGAGCTGGCCTCATCTAGCAGTTTGTAGGTTTTAATGTCAATAACGTCATTTCAGAGCCAGTGCAGGACAGATGCAGAAACCTTTCTTCAGCAACATTTTGTATTAGTAAATTAAAGTATTAACAGTACAATATAATAAGTTACATACCCTAATGTTAGTTTGTGAAGATGTCTATCTAATATTCAAGCATTGGTTATGCTTTATAATGAGCCTTTTCAAATAACTATCAATTAGTTTGTTAAATTGACATTAACATTTTGAACTATTGTTAATATTAGTATAACAAGCCTGGAGGATAAATGTAGCCTCTATGTCCTAAATGGGGTTAGGAAAAAATCTTTTGACAGTCTAGTGTGATAAGTGCAATTAGGATGAAGTTTAGATTAAAGGCGAAAAAAAAGGAAGAAGGCAGTAGATACAACATAACAACACAGATTAATAAAACAGTTATTAATATTTTTAAGCCACCTGCTAGTGTTAACAAGTGTGTTGGAAGAGCTTATAAGTGCCATTTTAATTATTTATTAATTACTATACAGGTACTCATAATAAAGCGTTACCAAAGCATTCTGTTTGAGCTCCTATGTCCACCTCTGGCCCTGGGACCTTTGAACTGTTGCCGAAGCAATAGCTCAACTTTTGCGTCGTTTTGGCAATCAATCAATCAATCAATCAATCGACCGACTGACCGATTGATCGATCAACCGATCAACCACCCAACCAACCAATCAATCTGTCAAACCCAAAGTCTCTTTCACAGACAGTCCTGTCTTCAATGATCCCTTTGCAAGAGCTAAAGCAACAGTTCAAACGTTTTCTCAGGTTTCACTCACACCAACGTCTCCAGGGCTTTTCTGCCTGTCAGCTTAAATGCATATAAAAGCAGGGGCGTCAATGATTCCCCCCTGCGTCTCCACTGATGCCCAAACCATTGCCCTACATGCCACATTACAATGCTTCAACGTGGTGTGTAATTCGGTCCAGCCAAACCACACACGTTTTTAATGGAGGGATTTTGCAGCTGTGGGCAAAGTCCAAACATTTTCACAATCACGAATAAACAGTATGATAGGTGGTCATCTTTAAGCCACCACCCCCCCCCCCACACACACACCTCCCATGGAAACCCCTAGAGCACAGAAACAAGGGCTGAGTGAGAGCAGTGTGCTTCTTCTCCCTCTTAGCTCCTGTTCTCGCTCCTCCTCTCCTCTCTATGAACAGCGTGATCAGATAGTTTAGGGCCCATTCTGGGGAGGAAATTAATTTATGATTAAATATTCAATGGAATTAGATGGGCTATAATAGAGGCTATAATAGAGGAGGTTCCGAATGAAGATTGTGTGTGTGTGTGTGTGTGTGTGTGTGTGTGTGTTACTGTTTGAATTTGTCTATCCATGTGTGTGTGTGTGTGTGTGTGTGTGGGACAGACAGAACCCATGTGAGAACGACAGTGAGACAGAGAGAACTAGTGTGTTTGGGGAGAGAGACATGGAGTATCCCTGTGTTAGCTGTGTGAGGAGCGTGTCCTACTGTTTCAGCACCACCACCACCATGACTCCCACCCCTCGAATCCCAAACCAAGCCCAGCAGGGGTCGTCACAAACCCTTCAGCTCCCCCACTGTTCTTTCTCATCACTAGCCCAGTGTGGTGAATGCATGCGTGTGTGTGAGAGAGAGAGAGAGAGAGAGAGAGAGAGAGAGAGAGAGAGAGAGAGAGAGAGAGAGAGAGAGAGAGAGAGAGAGAGAGAATAGAGAGAGGGAGCATGAGAGAGTGGGTGAGCGAGGATATGAAAGCGAGAGAGAGAGAGTGTAAAAGAGGAAACAAATGATGGGATTTGCATGTGTGTATGCCCATTATAAGTGATGGACGTGCAGTTTGGTGTGTGTGTGTGTGTGTGTGTGTGTGTGTGTGTGTGTGTGTGTGTGTGTGTGTGTGTGTGTGTGTGTGAGAGAGAGAGAGGAGAGAGAGAGAGAGCGAGAGAGAGAAGAAAGATAAGAGAGAGATTGTGTTTGGATATGTGTGAGCACGCGTGCATGTATACTATGTTCCAGCAGGAGGTCTGGATGTGTATTTTGACAGCTACAGAATGAAAAATATGACATGGAATAAATGTTCACTTGAAACTGACTGTTGACACTGACAGATTCTGGAAGATTCCGCTGAACCCTCGGCAGCAGCCTGCTACATGCAATTTCAAACCTTAATATAATGAAACTCCACGCTAAATGCACTTTCAAAGCCAGTACAGACGATGAGTTTTGCACATTAAACCGTATCAGTGAAAAAGCTATTTCATGCAAATCATCCCCTTTCTCAAATCTCAAAAAAGATAGGCAGAGTAATAACATTCATTAATTCCCAAGTGACTCAACAGTAACTCAGAGGTTATCGTGTGCAAGCTTGTGACAGTAAGGCTGCTTGTTATAATTCCTGCCCATGCTAAGAAGATCTGGGCAGAAATGTCAATTTAGGTCCACTGACCATCAGCACTGACTATATAGTATACTGGAAGAAAAGACACCGCCTTTAAGTTGTATAAATATATGAATTTGAGTTATATTAACTAAACATTTGTATTTTTAGCTGCACAACTTATTTTCCTGTTTTGTAATCGTTTTTCAATTTTAACTTAAGTTGACTAGTTTTAAACAAACAACTCTACTTTAGTTGTGTGCACTATGAAGCCCTGGCATCCTCTTAGGCCACTATAGTCATATGCTAATTATTTCCAATATCTTTAATTTTTAGCTACAGTAGTCCAGATAGATAGTTAGATACATAGATAGATAGATAGATAAATAGAATTTGTTGTCTCACTCTAGGAGCCATGCTTATTTAAAGAAATGCCTACCTTAGTCATATAAGGATCCAACAAAACAAGAAAGGGCCCAGACCATTTTTAAAGGGACAGTTCACCCCATAATCAAAGATACATGTTTTTCCTCTTACCTGTAGTGTTATTTATCCATCTAGATTGCTTTGGTATGAGTTGCCAAATTTTGGAAATATCAGCCATAGAGATGTCTGTCTTCTATCGGCTTGTGTTGCTCAAAGTGCTAAAAAAATAGATTTGAAAAACTCAACACCAATGTGTATGTCTCTCCAGAAATCATGACCCGGTTACTAAAGATAATCCAGAGTAGTTTCGTGTAGGAACAATTTTCTTAGACCAAACTACACCTACAGGATACTGCTCACAACAAGGTGTGTGGATTATCTTTAGTAACCGGTTCATGATTTCTGGGGAGAAACAACACAAGCTGAGTGCCATCCAGATCCATTGTATTCAACAGAAGACAGACATCTCTAAGGCCGATTTCTCCAAAACTTGGCAACTGACACCAAAATGATCTAGATGGATAAATACGGCTACAGGTAAGAGGAAAAACATATATCTTTGATTATGAGGTGAACTGTCCTTTTAATAATAAGAAAACACTGATGAATGACACATCACAGCCTTGACAATCTTAAGTTCTGTATGGTGAAAGAAAGTGAAGAAATAAAACCACTGCTTGGGGCACTGGTGGGGTGGGGGGTGGGGTGTCATATCCAGGGGCAAATCGAACACGTCTGGGATACTGATATGAGCTACCCTCTGGTCGTTAGCACAGGCCAAACCAGGATTACCAAACAAGCCGTGAGACACAAACCCGCAATCTTACTGGGTATTAAGGTCTCTCTGATCCCTGGGTTATAGCCACCACCGTCGCTGCTGCTGTTAATTATTGAAAATTCATGTTGAGTAGTCTCTTGGTTGTTTTTTAACCGTCTCCTATGATAAATATCATAAATGAATAATGGCAAATAAATACTTCGTTGTATTGATTAAGTTTCACAAAAAGAAACCCACACACGAGTTTGGTTCTCAGCCAGTTTTCCAGACTGAATGTGGGTCTCTGTCAGCCAATACCTTCACAATACCACTGAGATGTGAGACTGCTGCCTGGTGATGGGTTACATTGGGCTCAAACTTTGCAAAACGCTACTTTCTCCAAAGAACCTCATGACTCCAATTTACTAAAACTGAAGATTTCTGTGGCCCCTTACAGACACAGTGGGTCACATGAAACACAGGGCCCTGAAAACTCCATTTAAAACCAATGATAAAACTTGCTAAACTAAACTAAATTCATGTGATCTGCAGGATCACGGTATTACATGATCCTTGATGTAAAAATACATAATTTTTACACTGAAATACTGGAAAATTAAAAAGTATTTTTGCTTCCGGGGATAATCAGGTGTTTAATTCCTCAATATCCGCAGCAACAAGTGGACTTTCATCAAAGCTCTTTTGCCAACAACTACTCTCCTGCTTCACTTCCCTGCATCTCAATAGAACATAAAAGATAAAAAACTTAAAAAGACAAATTGACTTACTACTCTCCATTAGCAGAACAAAAGACTGAGAGAAGAACATTTATTGACAGCCAAGCGAGGTCGACACACACTAAGCATTAGTCTCGGTGGGTTACTCACCATAAAGACACCAAGACATAAGCAGGATTTTTTTTTAATCCCCCCCCCCTTTTCTTCCCAATTGTATCCGGCCAATTATCCCACTCTTTCAAGCCGTTCTGGTCGCTGCTCCACCCCTTCTGCCAATCCAGCGAGGGCTGCAGACTACCACGTCTCCTCCGATACACGTGGAGGCGCCAGCCACTTCTTTTCACCTGACAGTGAAGAGTTTCACCAGGGGGATGTAGCGCATGAGAGGATCACGCTATTCACCCCAGTTCCTCCTCCCCCGCGAACAAGTGACCGACCAGAGGAGGCACTAGTTCAGTGACCAGAACACATACCCACATCCGGCTTCCCACCCGCAGACATGGCCAATTGTGTCTGTAGAGATGCCCGACCAAGCCGGAGGTAACACAGGGATTCGAACCGGCGATCCCCATGTTGGTAGGCAACGGAATAGACCACTACGCTACCCAGATACCCATAAGCAGGATGTTTTTTAGTAGAATAAATAAAACTATTTATTTACCATGAAGTCGTACTGCAGCGTGAACATGCACACTTAAGACCAATTCAAACAGCAAGCTAACGTTAAGCCATGTTTTGACTCAACATAATAACTTGTCACTGGTGACCAGAGAGCAGTGTTTCCCAATCCAGCCCTGCCCTCCCAATTGTGACTGTAACCCTGCATACGTAGGCCTGCTTGCACTTAGTCAATCATCCAGCATTTAATTGTGTCAGATTTGGTACACCTGGAATAATTAAGAACTATAATATGATTGGTTGAGTAAGTACAAACAGCCCTAATATATGCAGGGTTACAATCAAAATCTGCAAGACAAGGGATCCTTAAGGACTGGGATGAGAAACACTGCCATAGACAAGGCTCAGCGTTTTTGGTTTTTATTTTTCAAAGCCATCCAGCATGCCAAATTTCGCCACAAGAGGACACTGTTACATAACCTCACACAAACAACTTTTGGATCCGTGGAAATATAAAATCCAGGTGAAAATTAGGGGGTTTTTTTTCTAAATTTATTTCTGATTTTTCCCTTTTTCTCCCAATTTAGTGGCCAATCGCTCCCTATTTTAGTTCAAATACCCACCCTCATACTGCATGCATTCGCCAACTGCATCTCCCCGGCCGACAGTCTTGAAGGAGACGCCTCGCCACTTCCGTGACAAGGCGAATCCAGGCTGAACCACTGCTTTTTGCGACACACACAGAGACGCATTCATGTGACGAACACAAGCCAACGCCATCCTCCTCCCAAAGACAGCTTTGCCAATTTATTACTGCTTCATCGAGTCCGGCCATAGTCGGATGTGAAAATCAGTTTAAACCGATCTGCTCCTTTTAAAAAATCTGGGTATTTTTCAGTGAAAATCGGTAAAAACCGAAAACGCTGAGCCTTGGCCATAAAGGATGAAAGGCTACGCCACCATGAATCAACTGGTCCATTTCACAGACAGCATCATTTACTATACTACCTACTCCAGCCATGAGAGGGCTTGGCCTGTGTGTGGGGGCATGTCACTAGAGTTACTGCATGGGCACCTTCCTTCACTGATGTTGAATATCTAATAAGATATCGATCTGAGGACAGACAGTAGGAAAGGAAAGGATTAAAGAATGGTAGCAACGATCACAACAATAGCTTAGTTGTTAGAGAAACCATCCCACAGTCAAAAAAGTCACAGCAGCCAGCTGAAATTCCTGTCCCAGTGACCCTGACTTTCCCCAGCTCACCCGTCTTTGAGCGCCAGATAAATGCCCAATATGTAAGTTGAAAACGTGAATGTTATTCCGTGTGTGAGCATTCAATTTTCCTTTGTTTCAGATAGTCCAGCGTGTATCCGTGTAATCGAACCAGACCCTGAGCTACTGGATTACAGCTGAGAAGGTTGAGCTGACCAAGACGATAATGGACAGCACATGAGCCGTCTGTGTGTGTCAATGTGTGTGTGGGCACGCGCACCTTGGATGAGATGCCTATAAGTGATTTTTGTGAGCGCAAGTGCATGTACGCAAACACACGTGCACACACACACACACACACAGAGCATACTGAGAGAGGCCCAGATGCCGGGTAGAGATAAGGGGAGGAAGATGGAGAGGGAGGAGAAGCATTAGGCTGAAACCGAGAGAAAAAAAGCAATGAAATGATAAAGAGAAAGGGGAAGACAGAAAGGAAAGATAATGAGAAAAACTGAGTGGAAGAGTTTAGGTAATAAAAGGGATTGATAGATGACAGCTGGAAAAAGATAGCCATATAGTCTTCACAGGAAAGCAAGGGCAAAGAGATATAGACAGAGGCAACCACAGATCTTGGAGAGAGATCGGGGGGGGGGATGAATATATATAAGCAGAGAAAGAGAGTTGATGAGGAAGGAGACGTGCAGTGAGACAGTCAGAAAAACTGTCAGACAGACATACAGGTGGACAGACAGACAGACAGACAGACAGACTGGCAGACAGACGGACACACACAGAGACCAGACAAACAGACAGACAGACAGGCGGGCAGACAAACAGAGGGCAGGCAGACAGAGAGAACAGACAGACAGACAGACAGACAGACAGGAAGATAGGCAGACAGACAGACAGACAGATGGGCAGACAGACATACAGACAGCCAGACAGACACAGAGAACAGACAGACAGACAGGCAGACAGACACACACAGACAGACAGATAGAACAGATAGACAGACAGGCAGACAGACAGAGAGAATAGACAGACAGGCAGACACACACGGGCAGACAGGCAGGCAGACACACACAGACACACAGACAGATTGATAGAGAACAGACAGACAGGCAGACAGACAGAGAGAACAGACAGACAGGCAGACAGACAGACAAGCAGACAAACAGACAGACAGGCAGACAAACAGACAGATGGGCAGACAGACAGACACAGTGAACAGACATGCAGACAAACAGACAGACAGACACACACAGACAGACAAACAGACAGACAGATAAGAGAATAGACAGACAGACAGACAGACAGACAGACAGACAGACAGACAGACAGACAGACAGACAGACAGACAGACAGACAGACAGACAGACAGACAGACAGACAGACAAACAGACAGACAGACAGACTAGCAGACAGAGAGAACAGACAGACAGGCAGACAGATGGGCAGACAGACAAACAGACAGGCTGACAGACAGACAGTCGGACATGCATGAAGAAAGACAGGTAAGGTAAGAGGGGGATGAGGGAGAGAGAATCAGACAATCTGAGAGAGGGGAGACAGAGACAGAGAGGGAGAGATTAAAGCCAGAGAGAGATAGGCAGGCTGACAGAGATGGGCAAAAAGTGAGAGTGAGAGAGAGAGAGAGAGAGAGAGAGAGAGAGAGAGAGAGAGAGAGAGAGAGAGAGAGAGAGAGAGAGAGAGAGAGAGAGAGACGGGGGAAGCAGGGTGGTTCGGTCAAAGGCAGGCCTGGTTGACAGCTGTTGCATCAGGAGTTTATCAGATTAAATGTGGCCATCTCCGCTATGTGAGACAGGGACCCAGTTAACTGTTACCCTCACACCACCCCGCCCCCCTCCATGCCTCTGAGGCCAGGTTTTACATTTCGTACACCATGATAAGAATAAAGTCCACATGCAGCACAGAGTCACAGTACATTTGGGGGCAAAGCTCTGTTATACTGTATGGTCTGCAAAGCTTGTATTTTTATTTATTTATTTTTTTTGTTTCTTGCACGAATTTCCTGGCAGTGTTGCCCTGTTTTGAGTCTGCACACAATTCCATTTCCTCCCGGGGTCAAATGAAGTTATCCTTATCTTATCATTCTCTCCATCTGAGAGCAGATGGTTGTGGTTTTTATTTTTGTTTCATTCAAAAAAAATTTTTTTTAAATGTAAGCGATGTAGTAACAGATTGGTCGTTAAATTACACTTTGTAAAAAATACAACTCCAAATGCCTTTTATTAATTACATACACACTGCGCTTTAAAGAATCGATGTCTTTAAAAATAACCTGAAAGAAGTATTTCCTCTCCTGTTCACTGTGACCAAGTTTATTCGAGGGCTGACCCTCTGACAGACTGACCTAAATCTACCTCCTGGTAATTCACCAATGCTCTATCATGACAGCACCGTGCTGACAACAACAACAAATTATAACAATAATAATGTGATGCTTAGTAATAATATGATCTCCACAGGGAAACTCTTTTCCTCCCTCTACAAGGAGGTCAAGGGTCAGGGTCAGCTGCAGAGCAGATGCCCTCTGCCACTGATGGGGAAGCGGTATCTTGCTCAAGGACACTTCAGCAGGGCGGTGTCGGCCCAAAACTCAAAACACGAGATTGGCATTGCATCCTTTCCACTTCTACTTAAATCCTCCCAACAGAGTAAGCGCTGGCGCAGTGCGAGCCCTGCATAATCTCACTCAATCCAAAACTATTTGCAGCAATAGAGTGTAACTAACTAGCTGGCGTTATAAAATGATCCAGTTTAATCTAATTTAACATACGAATTATTCTTTTGTTTTGCTGAGGATGGGGGTCTGGGGGGGGGGGGTAATCTCTAAATCTACCAGTGGTTTACTCGCTCCACTGCAAAGCCCCATCCCTGTCAATATACTGTCGAGCAAATGACAGCATCTACATACACACCATCTCTGGGCGACAGCTTTTTTGAGAAGAAATTAAATAAGCCCTCCCAGGGGTGGAGCATCAGCAACCCCACCCCCACCCCCACCTCTAGCCATCATCGCCTCAGGCAAAACAACACAGTGCAAAACAATTAGCACAAGGCCAGAATAATAAATCAAACCATTTAATTCAATTCACTCAGTTGTTGCATAACTCAGGCCTGGTTTCCACTGCCCAACCCTCATCACAGCTAATCCCAAATCCAGCTCTTCCTGTCATTACCAACTGCTGCTGCATTCAAAAACAAACAACAGCAACTTTTATTTGGCGATGATGTTACAGAGGAGGGTAGGGAGACACTTCCTTTATGAAATCAATCAGAAATCAATTTTTTTTCTCCTGAAAGGGGGCGGGGGCGGGGTCAGTCTTCGATGGCAACCACTTCACCGTCTGCACAGCCAGCCGCCATTAACAACCCGCTCACACTCCATCACCGACCACGGAATGCTGTATCCATCTTGGTTTTGCTTTCTCAGCTACGCTTTCTGAAAACGGAATAAACGGGGAGTTCAACATGTAGAAAGACCTGCTGAAAATGCAGCCTTGCTCTGACTGTGATAAATTACGTTGCAAACGACCTCCTTTTTAAATCAAGTGAAGACAGGCTGGCAAAGGGATGATATAGCATCAACGGATTTCAAAGTGAAAACAACTTGTTTTAGAATTTTCTTGAAAGAAGTATAAAGATTAGGATGAAAACAAACCATATATTTATTGATAAACCGAGAGCTGTAGCAAAACTAGTAGTCCTTTAACCCCCGGCCTAAAGACTCCAGCTTTCCTTGCATCTCTCGGCATTCCCGCTGAGTCAATATACGCTACACTTGTGGTGGAAAAACGACTTAAAATAGAGTGACTAAGCTCGTGCAGAGCCGGGATCCAGGCTGTGAGCGATCTTGCACAGCGTTATTAAAGCCGCTCGTATGAATATTTCGGAGGCCTAGATAAAGCGGAAGTGACAAACTACTGAAAGTAGAGCGTCTTTCCGCACGCGGAGAGATAAGCACATGCCTTCTGGCCTGTGTATTAAACGGGTAGGTATAAATGTTTTACGGCACTCCGTACTGTATTATCAATTTCCCTTTTATTGCTTTTTCACTCACTCACCTCACTCCAGAGAGGACTGAGTGACAGCGAAGCAAACACACATAAATGTACGAGCTCACGCACTCTTGACACACAAGCTTGTACACATCCATACCGGCTCAGACACACAGGTATACAACAGACATGCACTCTGTATTTTTTTTTCCTTCCCGCTCTCACTAGCACGGTTTCAAGCATATGCATGATCACGAAAAGGGCTGCAACCGTACATGAATACGCACTAATTTTCTCTTACCATACACATAGGTGCATACGTGCACACATTCTTTTCTCTCTCTCACACACACACACACACACACACACACACACACACACACACACACACACACACACACACACACACACACACACACAGTGACAAGTGTGCAGCAGCCATCTGATATGATTCCATGTTATTTTGTATCCCGTTTCATTGTCGTCAAGCAATAGCATGTGTGTGTGTGCACGCGCCCATATGTGTGTGTGTTCTCTTCCTGGCAACAGGCTACTGTGTTTGTTCATGCAAGTGAGAGACCATGTATGGCTTCTGTGCATGTGCATCATCACATAGAGACAGACAGGAGAGAGAGAGATGATGTTTAGGCCTGTGTGTAATACGCTTGCCAGTGTGTGTGTGTGTGTGTGTGTGTGTGTGTGTGTGTGTGTGTGTGTGTGTGTGTGTGTGTGTGTGTTTGTATTTTCTTAGCTTGGATGAGCTCGAACTGACTTGACGAAGGCACTTAAATTCACATCAATATCAGTAGTCCTCTCTCCCTCTCCTCTTCTCCACCTTCCTCTCGTGTTTTACTGCACCACACTGCAAAAAACAAACAAACAATAAACTGGGCATCCTGCTGGTTAAACCATTCAGCACATGTGTTGTGTCGCTCTAATAACGTCAGGTCCTGGAGTTTAGGTCTGGATCATGACCTGTGTTGAATGTTATTATTTCTATACTGTGGTTCTGCTATTTCATGTGTCAGAAATACAGTGCATTCGGAAAGTATTCACACCCCTTCACGTTCCCCACATTTTGTTATGTTACAGCCTTATTCCAAAATGGATTAAATTCCTTTTTTTCTCATCAATCTACATACAATGCCCCATAATGACAAAGTGAAAAAGGTTTTTTAGAAATTTTTGCAAATTTATTAAAAATAAAAAATTGAAATATTGCATGTACATAAGTATTCACACCCTTTACTCAGTACCTGGTTGAGGCACCCTTGGCAGCGATTACAGCCTCAAGTCTTCTTGGGTACGAAGCTACCAGCTTGGCACACCTATATTTGGGGTATTTCTCCCATTCTTCTCTGCAGATCCTCTCGAGCTCTGTAAGGTTAGATGGGGAGCATCGCTGCACAGCTATTTTCAGGTCTTTCCAGAGATGTTCAATGGGGTTCAAGTCTGGGCTCTGGCTGGGCCACTCAAGGACACTCACAAACTTGTCCCGAAGCCACTCCTTCGTTGTCTTGGCTGTGTGCTTAGGGTTGTTGTCGTGTTGAAAGGTAAACCTTCGCCCCAGTCTGAAGTCCTGAGCGCTCTGGAGCAGGTTTTCTTCAAGGATCTCCCTGTACTTTGCTCCATTCATCTTTACCTCGATCCTGACTAGTCTCCCAGTTCCTGCCGCTGAAGAACATCCCCACAGCATGATGCTGCCACCACCATGCTTCACTGTAGGGATGGTATTAGCAAGGTGATGAGAGGTGCCTGGTTTCTTCCAGACGTGATGTTTGGCATTCAGGCCAAAGAGTTCAATCTTGGTTTCATCAGACCAGAGAATCTTGTTTCTCATGGTCTGAGAGTCCTTTAGGAGCCTTCTGGCAAACTCCAAGCGGGCTGTAATGTGCCTTTTACTGAGCAGAGGCTCCCATCTGGCCACTCTACCATAAAAGGCCTGATTGGTGGAGTGCTGCACAGATGGTTGTTCTTCTGGAAAGTTCTCCCATCTCCACAGAGGAACGCTGGAGCTCTGTCAGAGTGACCATCGGGTTCTTGGTCACCTCCCTGACCAAGGCCCTTCTCCCCCGATTGCTCAGTTTGGCTGGGCGGCCAGCTCTAGGAAGAGTCCTGGTGGATCCAAACTTCTTCCATTTACGAATGATGGAGACCACTGTGCTCTTCGGGACCTTCAAATCTGTTGAATTTTTTTTTGTACCATTCCCCAGATCTGTGCCTCGATACAATCCTGTCTCGGAGGTCCACAGACAATTCCTTTGATTTTATGGCTTGGTTTCTGCTCTGACATGCACTGTCAACAGTGGGACCTTATATAGACAGGTGTGTGCCTTTCCAAATCATGTCCAATCCATTGAATTTACTACAGGTGGACTCCAATCAAGATGTAGAAACATCTCAAGGATGATCAGTGGAAACAGGATGAACCTGAGCTCAATTTTGAGTGTCATAGCAAAGGGTGTGAATACATGCAATATTTCAGTTTTCTATTTTTAATAAATTTGCAAAAATTTCTACAAAACCTTCTTCGCTTTGTCATTATGGGGTATTGTGTGTAGATTGATGAGAAAAAAAAGGAATTTAATCCATTTTGGAATAAGGCTGTAACAACAAAATGTGGGGAAAGTGAAGGGGTGTGAATACTTTCCGGATGCACTGTAACTATAAATAAACAAATAATAGCATGCATTGTTTCACCAGTCTTTGCAAGCTTATTTCAGGACTATTTCTATAATATTAACCTTACTGCACTGGCAAACATTGTTTTGATAATTTCATTTTATTTAGCAAAATTATCTGCCAGTGCATTAAGATCAACTGACCTATATCCCGAAATAAGCTTAAGACCGGATGCAAAATAAAAATATTTACCAAACATGACATTTGGCAGCGCTCTATTCCCTACTCCTTACCTGCAGAATTCTTTCTTTCCTGTGTCGGCCTTCTCTCGCTATCTATTCATATCGCTCTCCCATACTATAATTTTCTTTCATTTTTATCATCTATTTATCTATCCATCTATCTACAGGCTTGGGGAGTAATGGAATACAGTAATGGGCAATGTAATCAGAATACATGGTTTTTTATCCTGATTACATTGTTTTGTAATCAGGGTACAAAACAATGTAATAGTATCCCAGTAGTTACAGGAAAAAAGGATGTAACCAGATTACTGATACAATTTTTTAAAACTGGGATTATTTTTTTTCAGGGTTATATTATAAAAATAATATGAAATAAATGTTTCTCCCACGGTGCCGTGTAACTGCCACCATGGGCTATGCGTCGAAAATTGTGGTCACTCACTCACAAATGTCCCTACGAGTCCTTGAAAATGTGCACTCATTAGTCTTTATTATACTATATGCATTTCAAAATTACTTGGATTAATAATTCATCCTTGTCTATATTTATCTTTCTATCTATGTACGGAGTTGGGAGGGTTACGTAATAAATGTATTCCATTATAATTACAAATTACCTGTTGAAAAATGCATTCAGTACTCCAAGTACGATAATATTAAAGTAACGTAACTTGGTTACTTTCGTTTACTTTTGGATTACCTAAATGCCAAATATGAAAAAAGACAAAAGAAAAGATATCGATAACATGACTTTTACTTAAGTGCATTTTGTAAGCCAACAAAACAATGTAACCTTAGACAGGACAATGGGGGCACAAGGCTTTTAAGCATCCAGACATGTCACAAAAAGGCAAACAGACAATGCTGTTTTAGTTTAATACATAGATTACAGGCACCCACACCCACCCTCTCTGTTAGGCCTGCTACATGAATTAAGAGTATCCACAGTGTTTTTTTTTTAAATCAACAAATCAGGTGACCACTTACTGAACTGTCAAAAAGAACATTAGAAAATAAATCCAGGCATTTGGAGGCCTATGGACTCCAAATTCAAGTATAGGTTATATCTGCACGTGTCCCACATTGTCCAACACAAACACACATTTGGTTTGTTGGCATCTGGTCACCCTACATGCAAGCCAGAGGAAAAGAAGGTGCCACAGAGATAAATCTGGGCAGCCCGTCAGTAGGGTTCCCTCATTTAGCTCAGAAAAATAAGGGACACTTAACCCTACCCCATCTCAGCTCCTACGACCCCTACCTAGACCCCATGACCGCCCATCTCAATGGAAAAGATGGCTTTGATTTTTGAATAAATAATTTCCCTGATTCTATGGATGCACACACGGTGTGGTATTAGTTCAGAAAGTAACAGGCTTGAAAGGATCATGTAAAGGGAAATATACAGTAGGATAGACACCTGCCTACAGTAAGTAGACCTGTCAGAGTAATATGTCTCTAGAAAACACACATGTAGCTACATAACGTCTCAGTTAAGGGCTCTATTGGCAAACAAAAGCAACATGCAAAATAAATTCACTGAACATAATGTACTATTGTACAAATGTACAGTGTACTCATTTTTATTTCTTGGCAAAATTATATCATTTGATTTCATAATGAATGTGCAACTGTAGGACTTAGGCCATGTGGCCCTGGTGCCCCGGGGAAACTGCTCTGGTAAACCACAACAGTTTTCAGGTGAAGGAAAAGGGAGAAATATGGAGACAACGCCTGCGTATTTCTCCCTTCTCTGGTTGTGAGACTATGGAACAAATCACACTCTATCGGTTCAGCAAGGAACGCATCACTTCCTTCTAAAATACAGGACAACTCCATATTTTAAGGAACGGGTGGCAACACAAACAAGCATGAAACCATCCAGACCCATGGAGCACCTGCCAAGTGTGACGTCAATAGACTGATGGACACACAGACAGACAGGCAGGCAGGCAGGCAGGCAGGTAGGCAGAGACTCCTTCTATTTTATACTGCTCAAAAAAATAAAGGGAACACCTAAAAACACAATATAGACCTCGATGAATGAAATATTTCAGCTGAAAATCTTTATTTATTAGACAGAGGAATGTGTTTAGAGCAAAATAACCTAAGAATGATCAATGGAAATCAAAATCATTAGCCCATTAAGGTCTGGATTCAGAATCATACTCAAAATCAAAGTGGAAAATGAGAACATGGGCTGATCCAACGTCTGTGGAAATTCTTCAAGACGATTCAAAATGAGGCTCAGTAGTGTGTGTGGCCTCCACGTGCCTGTATGCACTCCCTACAACGTCTGGGCATGCTCCTGATGAGACGACGGATGGTCTCCTGAGGGATCTCCTCCCAGACCTGGATCAGGGCATCGGTCAAACTCCTGGTCAGTCTGTGGTGCGACATCGCGTTGGCGGATGGTACGAGACATGATGTCCCAGAGGTGCTCGATTGGATTCAGGTCTGGGGAACGTGCAGGCCAGTCCATAGCATCAATGCCCTCGACATACAGGAACTGCTGACACACTCTGGCCACATGAGGACGAGCATTGTCATGCATGAGCAGGAACCCAGGGCCCACTGCACCAGCATATGGTCTGACAAGGGGTCTGAGCATCTCATCCCGGTACCTAATGGCAGTCATGGTACCTCTGGCTAGCACGTAGAGGTCTGTGCGGCCCTCCAAGGATATGCCTCCCAAGACCATCACTGACCCACCGCCAAACCGGTCATGCTGGAGGATGTTGCAGGCAGCAGAACGTTCTCCACAGCGTCTCCAGACTCTCTCACGTCTGTCACATGTGTTCAGTGTGAACCTGCTCTCATCTGTGAAGAGCACAGGGCGCCAATGGCGAATCTGCCAACCAAGATGTTCTCTGGCAAAGGTCAATCGGGCTGCACGGTGTTGGGCTGTGAGCACAGGCCCCAATTGTGGAAGTCGGGCCCTCATACCATCTTCATGCATTCTGTTTCTCACTGTTTGAGCAGAAACCTGCACATTAGTGGCCTGTTGAAGGTCGTTTTGTAGGGCTCCGGCAGTGCTCCTCCTGTTCCTCCTTGCACAAAGGACCAGATGGCGGTCCTGCTGTGGGGTTGTTGTCCTCCTGCGGCCCCCTCCACGTCTCCTGGTGTACTGGCCTGTCTCCTGGTACCTCCTCCATGCTCTGGACACTGTGCTGGGAGACACATCAAATCTTCTTGCCACAGCACGCATTGATGTGCCATCCTGGATGAGCTGCACTACCTGAGCAACTTCTGTAGGTTGCAGATACCGCCTCATGCCACCTCTAGTGGTGAGGGCACTAGCAAAATGAAAAACTAACCAAAGATCGGCCAGAAAAGATGAGGACAGGCAAATGGTCTGTGGCCACCACCTGCAAATCCATTCCTTTTATAGGGGTTGTCTTGCAAATTGTCTAATTTCCACCAGGTGGAAATTAGACAATTTACCAACAGGTGAAATTGATTCACAAATCAGTGTTGCTTCCTAACTGGACAGGTTGATATCTCAAAAGTGTGATTGACTTGGAGCTACATTGCATTGCTTATGTGTTCCCTTTATTTTTTTGAGCAGTGTAGTTAGATTATTATTCTTCCAGGACAGCACGGTGGCCCAGTGGTTAGCACTGTTGCCTCACAGCAAGAAGGTCCTGGGTTCAAACCCCAGGCCGTCCCAGGTCTGGTCTGTGTGGAGTTTACATGCTCTCCCTTTGTCTATGTGGGTTTCCTCTGGGTGCTCTGGTTTCCTCCCACAGTCCAGAGACCTGTAAGTCAGGTGAATTGGAGATACTAAATTGCCCCTAGGTGTGAACGTGTCTGTCTGCCCTGCCATGAATTGGTGACCTGTACAGGGTGTTTCCCCGCCTTCCATCCAATGAGCGCTGGGATAGGCTCCAGCGCCCTAATCAGGATAAGCGGCTTGGAAAATGAATGAAATAGGATGAATTATTATTCCGTGGAATTTTGAAATGTATATAGTTAATATTTCAAAGACTAATGAGCACGTGTTTACTAGGACTAGTAGGGCGTTTGTGAGTGACCACAATTTGCAACGCATAGCCCATGGTGGCAGTTGTGCGGCACAGTAAGAAACCCATTTATTTCATATTCTTTTTAAGATGTTATCCTGAAAAATAATTCCAGTTCTTAAAAATTGTATCGTGATCTGATTACATCTTTTTTTTCTTATAAGTGTATTGGGATAGTTAAAAAAAATTTGTATCCTGATTACTTAACACCCATTACTGTAGTCTGTGACTCCTCAAGACTGTTTATTTATCTATCCATATACCAATGCATCCCACCAGATGCAGCATTCCTTGATTGCCCCATCTGTTCTTTTTCTTCCTCTTTTTCTTCCATAATCATTATCTCTCTAATATTCATTTTCCACCTCCTGCATGTTTGTTCATTCATTCATTTCCACCTGCCCCCCCTTACGTACCATTATTTCCTCTTTTCTACCTTTCCGCATCCATCTCCACCTTCTTCACTTACTTCATCCTACCTTCTGCTCTTACCCCCTCCCTCACTCCCTCCCATCTTACTCACTCTCCCCCCCTTGCTCTTCCTCTATGGCTCTCTCTTTATTCTCACAGGCGTCCCTGACCCCATTCATTCATCTCTCTTCAAGACAGTGAATTTGCTCTTGGCCATTACTACTGCACGCTTTTACTCCCCCTCTCTCTCGCTCTCTTATTGCATCCCACTTTCATGTCTGCATCCCCCTTGTTTGTCTCTCTCCTCACTATTGTTGCCCACAGGGAGTGATTGACAAGCAGCCAGGGGGGATCTGGAAAGTAGTGGGCGGTGGGGTGGTGGTTCCTTTTGTGAAGGGGGAAAATAAAAGGGATTGGCTTAGAGGGACAGTTCTAACTACAGTGCCAAAAGGAAAATTCAAATCAAAATGTCAATCAAAATCAAAATTTTACCTTGTCCAGTATATCTGACTTAATTTCTCCAAAATGTTCTTAAAAATACAACACAGCCTGGAATTGAATGGAGTATTCAGCCTCATTACCAGGTGACACTCAAGATGTGATACCATACTGTGATATTTGCCTTGTATATCAACATTGCTAAAGCAAATTAAACTGCACTGAAACCACTGAAGCCTAAAAAAAAACAAAAACATATAAGCTTTGAATTCTTTGCTTGTCTTGGGAAAAGTATCATTTCAAAAGTCATTACAAGACTAAATTATTTGATTTGACGGTCTTTTTTGGCAGCAGGGTTTTCTGGCTGGCTGGACTGAGCGTAGGGCTTTAGCATTAGCAGGCTGAAACCCTGTCAGGTGATCACCATCTAGTGGTGAAAACTATGTACTGCCATGAGACGTTACACGAGCGCACAAAGGGCTCACTGTCAGTTTCAGTAGTCTCCACTCACGAATTTTATGGTTATGGGAATTCTCACATCCAGAATACACCGAGAGAAAGAGACACACACTCAGCTGGAACAGGGTGTACGCACAACCACACAAATACGTCTACTCACACACACATACATAGATTTGATAAGAGGTGGAAGTTGTTTACTCTGATTACACTTCTTACATTGTCTTTACCAGTTGTTTCTCTCAATGTGCATTGAGTGGCTGTTGCAGCTAGAAAAGCGCTATGTAAAATGGAACCTGATTGACTGATTGATACACAAGCATTAGAAACACAACCACGCAAAACATATACAGTGCATATTCCAATAATATATATGCATGTGTGTCAGCACAGCACACATACTGCACACACAAATGAATGCAGACAAAATGAACACATAAATGAAGACAAACCTGATTATAACCCAACTAGGCCTCTCAGGTCATTAGGCAGAGGTTTTCTAGCTGGATCCAACCAAGTCTGGTGAGGGTGCATTCAGTTATTGTGGTCCTGCTCTCTGGAACAAGCTGCCTGCTGACCTGACGTCCATTAGAACTGTGTCCACATTCAAAAGCAAACTCAAAACTTTACTATTCTCCCAGGCTTATGGTTAATTACTCTGTGTGTGTGTTTGTGTGTGTTAGAACTTATTTCTTGTAGAGTTGGTTAAATAGGCACATATACACATATGGTAGACACACTTACGTATGGGTTTTTAATTGTTGTATAGTATGTTTAATGTACATTGGGTGTGTTCAGGCCTCGTTAGACAATGGCGCTATCCAACTAGATAAACATTCCCCAAAAACTCCAATGGCAAGGGTATCGATTTTCATGAAGTTTACCGAGAATCTTGTGAAACTGCAAGCACTATACGGACAGCATATCAGATATTTGAAACAGTATTAAACGATAAACATAGAACAGGTTACGTATCTAGGCAGCATGAGTTAAGTATAACAGGTAAGTATCTAGGCAGCATGAGTTAAGTATAACAGGTAAGTATCTAGGCAGATAGCAGAGGTGCGGCGCTAGCCTAGCCTAGCCACAGATACAACGCTAACCTAGCTTAGCCACATAGTGCCACAGCTACCGTAAAATATATACTTCGACATTCATTCAGACACAAATTTTCCTGCTGGTTATATTAACATATATTGTCAGATGAACTATACTTACAGACGTTGCTTTAGCTAGCAGAATATAGAAGAATGGCATTTAAACTGAAGAGCTGATGACCGGCGGCGGCGCGTATCGCCAACCATAAATTTACTTCCGGAAGCCTTGTCGCTGAAGTCCGTCTCACACAGGACAAGCAAGAAACGACCTTGTACATGAACTACCGCAGGGTGGCGCTACTACACAAGACATACAATTTAAACACATTAAGTTACCTTTATTAAGGGCAGAACAGGGTGTGCGCTCAATTGATTCAGTTTCTGCATTTTACTCTTGCTTATATTATTATATTTATAGTGTAACGTGCACAAATGAGTCGGACCCTTTAGTCGACTGGTTAACGTTGTTGCCCGCGGTGCCGAAGATACGGGTTCACGTCCCGGTTGTGGCGGTTCTCGACTGCCTCCTCTGAATTCGCTGTATTGGTGTAAAAAGAGGGATGGTGAGACCGTGAAGTCATCGGAAGCGCGTGCGCCCAGAGGGGTGGGAGCTGATATGCTGAAGCGCGGGGACGTGCTTCCCAAAGGAGGGGGTAGTGTAACGTGCACGGATAGGTAGACAGGTTAAATAACGGCTCGGGTCCTTTAGTCAATTGGTTAACGTTGTCGCCCGCGGTGCAGGAGGCATAGATTCGCGTCCCGGCTGCGGCGGTTGCCGCGTCTGCCCCCTGAATTCGCGGCAATATCGTTGTGTTACTTACATTTTAACCCAGCCGCTGAGGATGTACAAGCCAGTGCATTGTTAGTGCTGGTCCTAAGCGTGGATAAATAGGGAGGGTTGCATCAGGAAGGGCATCTGGCGTAAAACCTTTGCCAAATCAAATATGCAGATCATGAATCAGATTTTCATACCGGATTGGTTGAGACCCGGACCACCAACGGCTACCACCGGTACTGTTGGTCAGCAGGGTGCCGGTGGAAACTATGCTACCATTGGGCGAAGCTGAAGGAGAAAGGGACAGCATGTCCAGAGGCAGTGGGAGAGGAGGAAGGGTAGGGGTGTGGAGGTGAGAGTTGGAACTTTGAATGTTGGCACTATGACTGGTAAAGGGAGAGAGCTGGCTGATATGATTGGAGAGAAGGAAGGTAGTTATACTGTGTGCAAGAGACCAGGTAGGATGGGAATAAGGCCAGGAGCATCGGAAGTGGGTTAAAACTCTTCTACCATGGCGCAGATGGGAGGAGAAATGCGGTAGGGGTCATTCTAAAGGAAGAATTTGTTGGAGGTGAAGACAGTGTCAGACAGAGTGATGAGTATGGAGATGAAAATCGAAGGGGTGATGATGAATGTTATAAGCACATATGCCCCACAAGTTGGGTGTGAGATGCAAGAGAAAGAAGAATTCTGGAGTGAGTTGGATGAAGTGGTGGACAGTGTACCCAAGGAGGAGAGAGTGGTGATTGGAGCAGACTTCAATGGGCATGTTGGTGAAGAGAACAGAGGTGCTGAGGAAATGATGGGCAGGTATGGTGTCAGGGAGAGGGATGTGGAAGGACAGATGGTGGATTTTGCATAAAGGATGAAAATGGCTGTGGTGATTACATATTTCAAGAAGAGGGAGGAACACAGGGTGATGTATAAGAGTGGAGAAAGGTGCACACAGGTGGACTATACCTTATGCAGGAGACGTGATCTTAAAGGGGTTAAAGACTGCAAGGTGGTGACAGGGGAGAAGGCAGCATTGGTTTGTGGTCTGTAGGACGACTTTGGAGATCAAGAAGAAGAGAGCGTAGGCAGAGCCAAGGATCAAATGGTGGAAGTTGAAGAAGGAAGACTGTTGTGTGGAGTTCAGGGAGGAGTTAAGACAGGCATTGGGTGGTAGTGAAGAGTGGCCAGATGGCTGGGCAACTACTGCAGATACAGCGAGGGAGACAGCTAGCAAGGTACTTGGTGTGTATCAGTGGTTGGACACTAAGGAGAAAAGCACTTGTACCGGCTGGCTAGACAGAGGGACTGAGCTGGGAAGGATGCACAGCAGATTAAGGTGATGAAGAATAGAGATGGAAATGTGCTGACAAGTGAGGAGTGTGTTGAGAAGGTGGGAGGAGTACTTTGATGGGCTGATGAATGAAGAAAATGAGAGAGAATAATAATAATAATAATTATTTATTATTATTATTATTATATTTATATAGCACTTTTCTAGACACCCAAAGCGCGTCACATTGAAGGGGGTAACTCACTTCAACCACCACCAATGTGTAGCACCCACCTGGGTGATGCACGCCAGCCATTTGGCACCAGAATGCTCATCACACATCAGCTTGAGGTGGAGAGGGAGGAATCATTGAGCCATTTACAATGGGGGAGGATTAGGTGGCCAGATGGCGAAAGCCAGGTTGGGAATTTTGCCAGGACACCAAGGAACCCCCTAGTCTTTGCGATAAGTGCCATGGGATCTTTAATGACCACAGTGAGTCAGGACCTCGTCTCATCCGAAGGATGGCATCTCCTACAGCACAGTGTCCCCGTCACAGCACTGGGGTATTGGGATTTGATATTTGTTGTTTTTTTGTTTTGTTTTGTTTTTTGAGGATAAAAGGGAAGATTGCCCCCTACTGGCAGCAACTCAATTTCCCCCCTGGGAGGTCTCCCATCCAAGTAGTTGCCAAGCCCATACTGCTTAGCTTCCATCATTTGGCAGAGCCAGTGTACATGCTGGTATGGTTGAATACCAAAGTTGGATGATTTCAGTTATAGTGAATCAGGACGTGCGGTGGATTACCAAGGAAGAAGTGAGGGCAGCTATGAAGAAGAAGAGTGGAAAGGCTGTTAGTCCAGATGACATACCTCTGGAGGCATGGAGATGTTTAGGAGAGATGGCAGTGGAGTTTTTAACTAGATTGTTTAACACAATCTTGGGAAGTGAGAGGATGCCTGAGGAGTGGAGAAGAAGCATACTGGTACTAATTTTCAAGAATACAGGTGATGTGCAGACCTGTAGAAACTACAGAAGTATAAAGTTGATAAGCCACAGCATGAAGATATGGGGAAGAGTAATAGAAGCTAGGTTAAGAGAGGTGACGATTAGCGAGCAGCAGTATGGTTTCATGCCACGAAAGAGCACTACAGATGTGATGTTTGCTTTGAGAATGTTGATGGAGAAGTATAGAGAAGACCTGAAGGAGTTACATTGTGTCTTTGTGGATTTAGAGAAAGCATATAATGAGTGCCAAAAGAAGAGGTGTGGTATTGTTTGAGGAAGTCAGGAGTGGCAGAAAAGTATGTAAGTATGTATGAGGGCAGTGTGACAGTGGTGAGGTGTATGGTAGGAATGACAGATGGGTTCAAGGTGGAGGTGGGATTACATTAAGGATAAACTCTGAGCCCTTTTTTGTTTGCAATGGTGATGGACAGGTTGATGGATGAGATCAGGCAGGAGTCTCCATGGACGATGATGTTCGCAGAGGACATTGTGATCTGTAGCGAGAGTAGGGAGCAGGTTGAGGAGAGCCTGGAGAGGTGGAGGTATGCACTGGAGAGAAGAGGAGTGAAAGTCGGTAGGAACAAGACGGAATACCTATGTGTGAACAAGAGGGAGGGTGGCAGAATGGTGAGGATGTAAGGAGTAGAGATGATGAAGGTGGATGAGTTTAAATAGTCGGGGTCAACTGTTCAAAGTAACGGGGAGTGCAGAAGAGAGGTGAAGAAGAGAGTGCAGGCAGGGTGGAGTGGGCTGAGAAGAGTGTCAGGAGTGATTTGCGACAGAAGGGTACCAGCAAAAGTTAAAGGGAATGTTTACAAGATGGTAGTGAGACCAGCTATGTTATATAGTTTGGAGACAGGAAGCAGAGCTGGAGGTAGCAGAGTTGAAGATGCTAGGATTTTCATTGGGAGTGACGAAGAAGGACAGGATTAGGAATGAGTATATTAGAGGGACAGCTCAGGTTGGACGGTTTGGAGACAAAGCAAGAGAGGCAAGATTGAGATGGCTTGGACGAGAGGCAAGATTGAGATGGCTTGGATATGTGTGGAGGAGAGTTGCTGGGTATATTGGGAGAAGGATGCTGACTATGGAGCTGCCAGGGAAGAGGAAAAGAGGAAGGCCAAAGGGGAGGTTTATGGATGTGGTGAGGGAGAACATACAGGTGGCTGGCATGACAGAGGAAGATGCAGAGGACAGGAAGAGATGGAAATGGACAATCCGCTGTGGTGACCTCTAACGGAAGCAGCCAAAAGTGGTAGCAGATGTTACCTATATGTTTATGTCATGTTTATCCCTATATGTTCTCTTTGAACATGAAACACATTAAGCTTACTTGTAATGAAATGTGCTGTATAAATAAAATTGCCATTGCCAAACACATCCACTCACTCTCTCTCACACAGACACACACACCAGGAATATTTTGCACTGTGAGCATTTTGTGTACAGCCATGCTACATAATCTACTATTCAAAATGAAATGCAGTGTATAATATAACTAATACAAATGGAAACAGCTGTGTTCTTTCTACACCTAAGAACACAACAGTCCCCAGGAGCAGAGACAGATGACTTCCCCAAATGAGAAAATCTAACAGTGACCTCCCTATCACTTTACACACACGTCTATCTGTGGACACGTACACATACACGCACATGCAATACACAGACACACACACACACACGCGCACATGTACACACACACCTCCCAGAAAAAGTCCTTTTGAGAAGCCCCCCCCCCCCCCCCCACCTGTCTCTGACTGCATCAGCCAGCGAACAGCATGTGTGAGGCAGAGGGGAAGAGAGAGCAAGAGAAAAGGAGGGAGATAGGGAGGGAAAGAGAGAGTAAACTTAAAAAAGACAAAAATTATGATCTTCCAGAAGAAGCCCAGGTGTCAGGAAAGTGACATCTATTTACTCTAGGTAACACCGCCCTAGAGCACACTTTGAATTATGATTACCTGGGACTGAAAATCAGTGCCTAGGGAAGCTTTGGTCTAGCAGTGAATACACTTAAAGAGAAAGCCCAAAGAGCTTTCCATGCAATAAAAAGAAAATTCCATAAAACAGACATCCCAATTAAAATCTGGTCCAAAATCTCTGACAGTGTCATCCTGCCCATTGCAGTATATGGAAGTGAAGTATGGGGTCCACTCAGTCAGCAAGACTATACCAGATGGGAGAAACATCCAATAGAAGCCCTGCATGCAGAAATCTGTCGAAAATTGCTAAACATACAAAGGAAAACACCAACAAATGCATGCAGGGCAGAATTAGGCCGTTTCCCATTGATAATAAATATCCAAAAAAGATCACTTAAATTCTGGATGCACCTTAAATCAAGTCCGCACAACACATTGCAATTTAAAGCATTTCAGATCCAAGAGCTAAGAAAGAGTCCCCTCAGTCAGCTGGTTCTGAAACTAACTAGCCCCATAACCACTAACACAGATGAGTTTCAGACTAGTGCTGCTAACCAACCACAGATTAGAGTAAACCAAATCATCAAACAATGCCAAAACTCATATTTGGAACACTGGGACATAGAAACCAAATTACAACACAAACTAGAATGTTATCGGGCCCTACAAAGAGAAAACAAACTGGCTGACTCTCTCTTCACTGTCAGAGACAGTAAGCAGAGACACATCCTCACCAAGTACAGGCTCAGTGACCACAGTCTAACCACTGAAAAGGGCAGACACAAAAAATCTTGGCTGCCAAAAGAAAAGAATATGTGGTCACTGTATGGCAGGTGAGGTCGGGACAGAGATGCGCTTCCTCCTAAATTGTGAGAAATTCCAGAACATAAGAGAAAAATACCAGGAGAAATTTGAAAATCAGATTCCAAATTTTCTCCTCCTGGATGGGAAAGAGCAATGGCCACTTATTTTAGGAGAGGGCTAAAGTGCAAACCTTGCAGCACAATGTGTCAGAATGCCATAGCCTAAGGATCAGTGAGTAACCAAAACACTCTCAGTTACTGTCAGTTGCTGTTCAAGTGTTGTTCTATGTTTCTGCCAGTTCTATCTATTCCTTTGTCCTTTTTTTTGGCACTCTGTTGACCTGTTTTGCTGTCACCTGCTTTGGCAACATTGTAATTAATGCAGTCATGCCAATAAAGCATTATTGAATTGAACTGAATTGAATTGAGAGGAAGAGAGAGTGAGAGGAAGAGAAAGAGGACTAGAGTGAGAAAGGGAGAGAGAGGAGAGCGAGAGAGTGTGCAATACGGAGAGGGAAAGGAAGAGTTGAGAGACTTTATATTGCTATTGCCCTCATCTTAAGACTCTGAACAAAAGCATCAGCTAAACAACTAAAAGGTAAAGGGTAAATATCAAGATACGAATCCACAACTGTTTTCACAAGCCAAGAATTTCACTTGGTGTGTTGCTCGCCAGGAAACTGGAACAGAACAGAGCATTTTTAAAAATGATTTACGGTGAAACAGGCAGATGAGGACTGCGGATGGTATGCACGACAAATGGCTTTTAGTCTCATCATTAGAGCAGCAACAGTTCAATGTCACCGCCTGAATCAAATGACCTTCCCGAAACAGCAGCTCCACCCCTGCACCCCCACCCCACAACCCCCCACCCTGGCCAAGTTACCAGAACCCATGTTATCAAGCTCATGCTGCCTACAAGAGATAGAGAGAGCAACAGACAGAGGGAGAAAGGTGCATATTTGATGGATACAGGTTATGATGAAAAGGAGAGTGCGAGAAATAGAGAGAGAGTGAGAGGGAGCGAGAGAGAGGTGCATGACAGAGACAGATGCACCCCCCACCGGTGGCCACTGCAGCGAGCTTTTCCAGATCTCATTAATGCCGGTCAGAAGGGATGGTTAGACGGCAGTGAAGAGATTCATCATTAACTTTTCTCTTTCATACCATCTTTTAAACACACGCTGCTTAACATTAATGGCAGTGAATAATGTCATATAACTTGATTACCCTTCCTTTAACATAATGAAGTTTGAAAAAAATCCAGACAGACAGACAGATCAATCGATAGATAGCTAGATATAGAAATAGATATTCCTTTTAGTGGAACATCTTCCACTCCACTTGTCATCTTGGTCCCCGATGTGATCTGAACCTCATATTGAGAACCACTATGTGAATGTGAATTGGATTTCGGTGCCAGTTTCTTGTCCCTTTTAATTGGGCTGGCAACAGCAAGCACCACTGTGACTATGTGGACTCCTATGCCGGCTCAAAAGGTGCACCATTTACCCCACTCTCTCGCTCTCCACCGCACTGGAAGAAAAAAATGTAAAAATTCGAAAAGCAAAAGTGACGATCAGCTGACCACAGAGGCAGTATTTTATCCATGGGCAGAGGACAGAGATAGTTACCTGATTTATAGAAACATACATCTTCTTCTCCTGGATCGCCACCTTGCCATGGTGGAGAAGCAGTTGTGTACCAAAGACCCCAAGAGCTATGCCATCCAGAGCTTGGCTCCTAGTAGGGTCACCCAAGATGGATAGGTCAAGGAGGTTCCAGATGAAGCGCAATCCAACAAAGACCTCAACGGCAGAACTGACAGAAGATGTCTCCAGGTCACAACGGCAATGAAGGTGGATGAAGGCTGCAACAGAGGGTGGTCCCCAATCATCTTGGTTCACCATGCCATTGGACTCTGGCCACCCCCTGCCAAGGACCATGTGGTGGCTGCAGGCACATCAGCCACTCCACGTAAAAAGCTGTCATGCACAGGCGTCCTCCCATTATGTGGCTCCAGGATTGACCTCTACACCCACCTGAAGACCCAGAGGGACCCAGAGGGAGGAGAGTCATACTCGACCCCGAGTGACCGCCAATGATGATGAGAAACACACATAGAGAAGAAAAGTTGTTTTTTTTTCCAAAGAGAACTGTTCGCTCTTCTCTGGGGGTCACATGATTCTGCTGAGGTCGAAACATCAGTGAAATACATTAATTTTACATTAAAAGCTCTCACCCTGAGCTCTTCATCCATTACATTTTATCCGTTACATCTTACATTAACAGGCTGCTGGGGGTCATAGCATGGCTCAAGAGCACTTAGGCAGAATCTCCATGGCCGCTCGGGGGACCAAGGCAGTGACGTTCAAGTTACAAGTGGCTCTGAGAAAAAGGCCAGCCTGCACGTCCTTCAATAATCAATCAATCGATCTATACATAAGCATATACTGTACGCTTTTACACCAAGTTCTTTACATTAACTGTGAGCGCCTCAATATTGAAATAGGTGGCTGCAGTGGGTTTCACTCTTACAGCCATGACTTTTTTCTTTGTAGGTTACCTTTTCTTGTGTGCGTTCTTGCAAGTGGTGTAATTTTGGATGACCTGTGTGGTAATGCCACACTCTGTTACGAAGGGCAACACCCGTTCAGATCATTTAGATTACATGAAACCATCACCCACATTGGGGGACATAACCCAGATGTGTCCTGAAGTCAGAGTCACGTCTATCTTATGTACCAGTTCACACTTGTTTTACATGAGGATAGGATTAGCACAACAGGATTAGCAAATACTGAAGAATTTCAGTCACTTACCAATTAAGCCGTTACACCTCTGCACCATGAAACACACATTCCAGTAATTGCCTTGTTCAAGTGCTGTATGTCATTGACTGCCATTTAATTTGATTAATTAATAGCTTCCCATGATGGCATTTTACAGTAATATCACAATTATTAGGATAATCCATGAGTGTTTTGTTCAGTTAGAGCTAAAATCCATAATTTTTCTCCCATTAAAAATTGTTATTTTATCCATTGTGGTCCATGGAGTCAGGTTACATAATAATAACTACCATATTTATTCACCATGGTTGGAGAAACTCGCAATTCTCTGTACGCCCAACCCATCTGTGTTGGGAACAACTTCAGCATGAAAAAAGATTGAAACATGATGCCCATGTGGTGATTCTTCTGTTGGACAGAAAATCAATATTACTGTAGAACAATGGTGCAATATATTGTGTTGTAGTTTGTAATACATTTGATTGCCTGGGATAAGTTGATCTGAGGATAAATTTCTACAAGGGTGGGAACTGTTTACAGCCGAGCTGACAGCACACGGGTGATAATGTCTGCTGCTCCTTGTTTGTAGGCAGATAAAATCGGTTTCTCTCTGGCTCCTACATCAAACTATGGTGGAACGCTGTTGTACTGCAATATTGATGGGCTGTCCATCATCATCATCACATTTCAAATGGATAGAATAAGTCATCAACAGAAAAAAATCACGGATTTCAGCTTTAATTAAAAAAATGAATTGCCACAGATATCTCTTCCTTTAAACCCCAAACCAATGCAATACACCAAAATGACAAAAATAAACATGGTTCAGTGAAGACAATAATAATTTATTGTTCCAATGAGCGTACAGGTTCTGCTGGGCTTAGAATACACAACTGAAGCACCGCTGATGAGAGAAGCGGAGAACAGATTGATGTGGGCGGGAGCCAGAGGACTCTGTGTGTGTGTGTGTGTGTGGGGGGGGGGGGTCATGAACATACACAAGGGACTTTGTCCCTAATATGGCACAGGACATTAGTGGGAGTACTGGCAGAGAGACAATACGAGTGTTGGAATACTCTACAGTGGCATAGTGGTTACCATCTGCTTCACAATCACTTTGTTTCTTTGTTTTTCTCCCTTTATTAATTCTTTTCTTCCTACCCCTCCATTTTTCTTTCCTCTCTTACTTCTTTCTTCTTTATTTTGCCCTCCTTGCTGGTCGACTGACCTCCTGGCGAGCTGGCTGACTGACTTTGTGACTGACTGACTGACTGACTGACTGACTGGCTGTTATAGTCCCCATCTGTCTAATGGTATTAGTGCCAGTCATGTCATGCCAGGTCAGGTCAATAGTTTCAGCAAGGGAGGATTTGAGAAGGAAAGGAGAGAAGGACGTAAAGGAGACAGCAAATAGGAGTGGGAGGAAAGGAAGGAAGAGAGGAAGGAAACTGAATGATAAATAAGGTAGAAGAGAACAAAGTAAACAAAACTGCAATAAAAAACAAAACAAAGAGAAATACAGAAAAGATGGAAAGATGGTTACACTCCTTTTAGAGTCCATGCATCTATACAGCACAACACAGGCCTAGAACCACATATCTGTCAATCATGCTGCAGATATACACTACCGTTCAAAAGTTTGGGATCACCCAAACAATTTTGTGTTTTCCATGAAAAGTCACACTTATTCACCACCATATGTTGTGAAATGAATAGAAAATAGAGTCAAGACATTGACAAGGTTAGAAATAATGATTTGTATTTGAAATAAGATTTTTTTTACATCAAACTTTGCTTTCGTCAAAGAATCCTCCATTTGCAGCAATTACAGCATTGCAGACCTTTGGCATTCTAGCTGTTAATTTGTTGAGGTAATCTGGAGAAATTGCACCCCACGCTTCCAGAAGCAGCTCCCACAAGTTGGATTGGTTGGATGGGCACTTCTTTGAGCAGATTGAGTTTCTGGAGCATCACATTTGTGGGGTCAATTAAACGCTCAAAATGGCCAGAAAAAGAGAACTTTCATCTGAAACTCGACAGTCTATTCTTGTTCTTAGAAATGAAGGCTATTCCATGCGAGAAATTGCTAAGAAATTGAAGATTTCCTACACCGGTGTGTACTACTCCCTTCAGAGGACAGCACAAACAGGCTCTAACCAGAGTAAAAAAAGAAGTGGGAGGCCGCGTTGCACAACTGAGCAAGAAGATAAGTACATTAGAGTCTCTAGTTTGAGAAACAGACGCCTCACAGGTCCCCAACTGGCATCTTCATTAAATAGTACCTGTTAGAGCCTGTTATTGCTGCAAATGGAGGATTCTTTAACGAAAGCAAAGTTTGATGTAAAAAAAATCTTATTTCAAATACAAATCATTATTTCTAACCTTGTCAATGTCTTGACTCTATTTTCTATTCATTTCACAACATATGGTGGTGAATAAGTGTGACTTTTCATGGAAAACACGAAATTGTTTGGGTGATCCCAAACTTTTGAACGGTAGTGTATATTCACATCATGCGGAGGCTTTAACTACACAGCACAGTATGCGATGGGACTGCTCAACACTATGACCCCATGAATTTACTTTGGGGGCTGACTGTAAGTGCTGCTCTCTTGTGGAGTCTCTGTTTAAGCCAGTAGAGACCAACTGTTTGTAGTAAATAGTGCCTGTTTTAGCCAGGGAAGGCTGTGTGGATATACTTTGCTGCACGGTTGTGGTTACCAGTTGGTTAGTAGTCATTAAAAATATGGTACATTTTGTTTATGTTCTGCTGTAGAGTATCAATTCACCATATAAGCTGTTTTGACAGTAGCATCAGCTGGTTTTAGTTTAGTACTGGTGACACAGGTCTAAGTCATCACTGATCGGTGTTGTATCACACCTCATGGCAGAGTACAGCAGGATACGGTACGAGACTGGGATGATGGCTTATTTATCCTGAAGCAAGCTGGACTGCACTCGAGGAAGAGCTGCGCTGTTGAGCATGTAATAGTGGGACAGCCTGTACACTATAGACTATATGTGGACAGCACTACAGACTACATGTACAGCACTATAGACTATATGTGGACAGTGTGTGGGCGTCATAGAAATGAGAGGGTCAAATAGTCCGCGGTGGTGTAGCGGTCTAAGCATCGGCTTTGTGTCGATGCAGTTGCCCACTGGGGACTGGGGTTCGCGCCCCGGTCTCGTCAGATCCGACTATGGCCGGACTCGATGAAGCAGCAATCATTGGCAAACGCTGTCTTCGGGAGGGGGGCGGAGTCGGCTTGTGTTCGTCACGTGAATGCGTCTCTGTGTGTGTCGGAAGAAACAGTGGTTCGGCCTGGAGTCGCCTTGTCACGAAAGTGGGGAGGCGGTCTCCTTCGAGACTGCCGGCCGGAGAGATGCAGTTGGCGAATGCATGCAGTACGAGGGTGGGTGTTTGAATTAAAATAGGGATCGATTGGCCACTAAATTGGGAGAAAAAAGGGAAAAATCAGAAATAAATTATAAAAAAAAAAAAAAGAAATGAGAGGGTCAGATTAGTATGAAGGAAGAGAGCATGCGGGGGGGTTGAATAGGGAGCTTTGCTATACAATGCCATGGATACCGAGACAATCGATGTACATTAGGGCTGGGTGATTGATTGAATTGTATTTTCAATTACGATTTTGGCTATGATTATGAAAATAAGATAATCGAGATAAAATGATTGAAGTCACTTAGATGAGTGATGTAACGTTCCTCCCGCTAAACATTGTGTCCAGAGGAACTGATTCAACTTTCATGGATTATTGTGCCGCATTCAGTTTTGCAGTGATGCACTCGTTGTTTCTTGTGTTATAAATCCAGCACACCCCTCTCCTTTAAAGCGGCACACTTTCACCCCTCCCTAAAAGCCCAAACTCACTCTCAGCCAGGCATGTTTGGCTCCGCTCGAGCCAAGATGACGGAAAGTGAGCCTTTGATTAACAAGAAAGGTAAAATCAATTCAGCTGTTTAGAAACACTTCGGGTTCGGGGAGTCCGACGAGGAACGACAAGAGATACTGTGCAAGATGTGTTACAAGGTGGTGTCTGCACCACAAGCCAGTACAATCAATTTGTTTAATCATCTGAAATTCAATCACGACGTGGTCTATGACCAAACAAAAAAGGAGCAAAAAACAGAGGAAAGTAAAGCCTTCTCGACCCCTTCCACCACAACAGTCATCGATTTAAGGACACGCTTTATAATGCAACCGCCTCCCCATCCAGCTCTCACAGACCAAGAAGTAACAAATGCCATCACATTCTACCTAGCAAAAGACATGTGCCCAATCCAAAGAACGCACTATCTAAATGCATTTAAATATATATATAGATATATATAAAATCAACACAGATACAGGAAAAAAAGTTTAATACATAGCAGTATGGGCCTGTACTGCTATGTATATATAGCACTGCTATATATATATATATATATATATATATGTGTGTGTGTGTGTGTGTGTGTGTGTGTGTGTGTGTATATGTATGTATGTATGTATGTATATAGATAGATAGATAGATAGATAGATAGATAGATAGATAGATAGATAGATAGATAGATAGATAGATAGATAGATAGATAGATGTAGGAAAAAACTTTAATACATAGCAGTACAAGCCTGTTTTGTGTGTCGTGCACTCATCAGCTGCCAAGTTGACGGTTTCCAAAAAATGTTGGCTGGGGGGGAGTGTGGGGGGGGGGTTGAGGATGCAAAGAGAACAGGGGAGAGAAAAGGAAAAGAGTAACAGGGCAAATTAAAAAAATAACAGCAAGGCGAAGAAATGATAGGAGAGGGAGGACGGAGGAGTAGAGTGATAAACAGAGGAGGTTAAAAATTAAACATAAACAGCATGTCACATTTTCTGGGGTTTTATCTACATTGATGCTATGAACAGCATGAATGGCATACATGCTGCCAAAAAAATGTCAACTTAGCAAGAAATTAAGTTTCATTTCAATCTTACAATCATCCTTTCTTTGGAAAAAACAGAAAAATTCTGGTGAGGACAGAAAAAGTTTTCCTTTTTTCCAAAACAGTTTTATTGTTTTAGGAATTTCCCGGAAGTAATTGTGGACATAGGAAAACAAAGTGGAAAAGTGAAATTATCTCACCCTCTTATTTAACACCCTTGACAGATTTTCACATGCTTAAAAAGAATACATCATGGTTTTAAGACTCATTACCACAATAAATGCATAGATAAGGAGGACAACATATTTTCAAAGAGACTGTACTAAATTCAATTATGCTTTAAGATGGATATTGTTGCAGTGTATTCATGATTCATGCAGAGTGTGTGTGTGTGTATGTGTGTGTGTGTGTGCGTGCGTACAGTCATTTCTATCCATTGTGGGTCTCCCAGAACCTAAGGGCATGGTGCACAACTGGAGCGCGAGGATATTTATGTGCAGAATAACAGCATCAGAGTCAACATCTGTCAGACAACAACAGATACTGGTTAAGTAGAAACGCCCCTCACACTGCAGATACAGAATACTGTGGGCAGAGGCATGCAAAGAGAGTTTGACAAGGTTATTGAAATACTCGGAGTAAGGCAGAGACACTCCTGCTGATGGCAGACACGTGTGCAGAGAAGTTTGGCAGTGTTATCTAAATTCAGAGGATAAGGGGTATATATCTAATAGGCTGAGACATGCAGAGGGAACGTTTCTGAGAACAGGAAGACACCCGCAGGCGAAGACATACCTAGGCAGAGTTTGCCAGTGTTATGACCCCCCCCTCCCCCCGCCCCTCTAGACATTATGTCAGAGAGCTAAAGTAAAACTTGTTCTGGCAGCAACTGAGTTGTGGTAGCGAGTTTAAGAACTACAGCATTCTGAGTTTGAGTATGGCATCAGATATTTTTAGCAGTAAAACAGGAGGTGACTGGATAGGGGGCAGTAAACAGAGGGTAAGACAAGTTAAGGGCAGCAATGAAGAGAGGAGGAGGAGGGATGAAGGGGAATGACTCATCATATATATATATATATATATATATATATATATATATATATATATATATATATATATATCCAGTGAGTCAAGTAAATTCTTTATGAGACAGTACAAGCCTGTTTCATGCCATAAGCAATCATCAGCTGTCAATAAATCTACTCTGAGGGTCCGCGGTGGTGTAGCGGTCTAAGCATCGGCTTTGTGTCGATGCAGTTGCCTACTGGGGACCAGGGTTCGTGCCCCGGTCTCGTCAGATCCGACTATGGCTTGACTCGGTGAAGCAGCAATAATTGGCAACGCTGTCTTCGGGAGGGGGGCGGAGTCGGCTTGTGTTCGTCACGTGAATGCGTCTCTATGTGTGTCGGAAAAAGCAGTGGTTCGGCCTGGATTCACCTTGTCACGGAAGTGGCGAGGTGTCTCCTTTGAGACTGCTGGCCGGAGAGATAAAGTTGGCAAACACATGCAGTACGAGGGTGGGAGTTTGAACTAAAATAGGGATCAATTGGCCACTAAATTGGGAGAAAAAGGGAAAAAAATCAGAAATAAATTTTAAAAAAATACTCTGGAAAGAACATACCATTCATTGCCTCGTCATGCACATCACATGCACAACGTCCAATGGGGAAGGCAGAGGTGCGACATTTAAAAATTCAAAAACACGTGATCGCTAAAGGTCCAATGGGGGGGGGGGGGGGGTTGGTATTTGTCTAAACGCATCATTTATTTATAATTACAAAATAGGTGCTTATTATGTCTGCAATGCTGGCCAATTCATTCCTGTTATTCAACGTGGACATTTCTGGTTTGCAAATGATAAAATATTTTTCAGTTTCAATAGATTGCACATTTTACTACTGGTTGAATAAGCTTTGTTGTTGAATAAGCTTTTGTTGTTTTGCATGACGAGGCAATGAATGGTATATTCTTTCCCATGTAGCTTTATTGACAGCACATGATTGTTTATGGCATGAAACAGGATTGTACTGTCTCATAAAGAATTTACTTGACTCACTGGATTATTTTGCTCCTTATTTGTTGAGCACTTTCCCTACCGTTGAGTGTTTCTTTTAACAAAGTTATAATACATCCATCCATCCATCTATCCATTATCTTAACCGCTTATCCTGCTCTCGGGGTCACGGGGACGCTGGAGCCTATCCCAGCAGTCATTGGGCAGCAGGTGAGGATACACCCTGGTCTGGACAGGCCACCAGGCCATCACAGAGCCAACACACACACACACATTCACACCTAGGGACAATTTAGTACGGCCAATTCACCTGACCTACGTGTCTTTGGACTGTGGGAGGAAACCGGAGCACCCGGAGGAAACCCACACAGACATGGGGAGAACATGCAAACTCCACACAGAGGACAACTCTCACGGTTGGACTACCCCGGGGCTCGAACCCAGGACCTTCTTGCTGTGAGGCGACCACGCTAACCACTGCGCCACCACATATATATATATATATATATATATATATATATATATATATATATATATATATAGTATATGATCTAACTGCCCTTATCCAAGCCTTTGGTAAGTGGTAGAAAGAGACAAGAGTATTTTGTACATATTATAAGGCCGAGGACTGCCGTATCCATTATAGCAGCCCCTCACCCACCCATATCCTACACCGAATCATTTTTATTTTTTAATTGTCATGTCTATCCTGCACTAGCACTGTAGCATCCATAGTAGGCAGTTCTTTCATAAACCGTAAACAGTACAGGAAAAAAATTACACAACTAACCAAAACTCACATCTTCAAAATGATTTGTTAGAAACGGCTAAATATAAAGACCATTCCTCTTTCTGGGCAGCCGAAACTACATGAAGTATAAAATAAATAAATAAATAAACAATATAAAAGGAATCCCAAGACGGTTGTATCTATATCATGGTACAAATAGGTACTTGAGCTTCAATATTGACATATTCCCCATTTGAAGCAAAAAAAAACAAGTTTAGGAAATGACTGAAAGCTAACGATCAAAATAAATTGTGTTTTTTTTTAAGAAACAGTGTGTGTGACATGAGATAAACAAAATGAAAGCAGTTTCACAGATGGTATCCCCTTTACAGGTGTTTTGAAACAATCTATATATTATATGCATATCATCCTCATGGTGTTTATGCATCTTCTACCAATATGGCACATTCCCCTTAACGCTTGTCATTAACTAGAACTGTCATTTAATCATGAATACCAACCACTTGATGTGGACAACAAGTAATATGACATCTGTACACTTGTGTGGAGGCAACAATTAGACGTACAGAAGAAATACTCAGCATCATTCCACGCGCACACACACACACACACACACACACACACACACACACACATATAGTATATATATATATATTAGAAGAAAAAGGAAAGCCACTTTATTTTGTCATTGTATTCTTACAACGAGTTGTATTCTTACAATTAATGTGCTCTCTGCATTTAACCCATCCTATTGTATAGGAGCAGTGGCCAGCTGCAGCACCTGGGGACTAACTCCAGTTCTTCTTCCCATTGCCTTGGTCAGGGGCACAGGCAGGAGTATTAACCCTAACATGCATGTCTTTTTGATTTTATATATATATATATATATATATACACTACCGTTCAAAAGTTTGGGATCACATTGAAATGTCCATATTTTTGAAGGAAAAGCACTGTACTGTTCAATGAAGATAACTTTAAACTAGTCTTAACTTTAAAGAAATACACTCTATACATTGCTAATGTGGTAAATGACTATTCTAGCTGCAAATGTCTGGTTTTTGGTGCAATATCTACATAGGTGTATAGAGGCCCATTTCAAGCAACTATCACTCCAGTGTTCTAATGGTACAATGTGTTTGCTCATTGGCTCAGAAGGCTAATTGATGATTAGAAAACCCTTGTGCAATCATGTTCACACATCTGAAAACAGTTTAGCTCGTTACAGAAGCTACAAAACTGACCTTCCTTTGAGCAGATTGAGTTTCTGGAGCATCACATTTGTGGGGTCAATTAAACGCTCAAAATGGCCAGAAAAAGAGAACTTTCATCTGAAACTCGACAGTCTATTCTTGTTCTTAGAAATGAAGGCTATTCCATGCAAGAAATTGCTAAGAAATTGAAGATTTCCTACACCGGTGTGTACTACTCCCTTCAGAGGACAGCACAAACAGGCTCTAACCAGAGTAGAAAAAGAAGTGGGAGGCCGCGTTGCACAACTGAGCAAGAAGATAAGTACATTAGAGTCTCTAGTTTGAGAAACAGACGCCTCACAGGTCCCCAACTGGCATCTTCATTAAATAGTACCCGCAAAACACCAGTGTCAACATCTACAGTGAAGAGGCGGCTGCGGGATTCTGGGCTTCAGGGCAGAGTGGCAAAGAAAAAGCCATATCTGAGACTGACCAATAAAAGAAAAAGATTAAGATGGGCAAAAGAACACAGACATTGGACAGAGGAAGACTGGAAAAAAGTGTTGTGGACGGATGAATCCAAGTTTGAGGTGTTTGGATCACAAAGAAGAACGTTTGTGAGATGCAGAACAAATGAAAAGATGCTGGAAGAATGCCTGACGCCATCTGTTAAGCATGGTGGAGGTAATGTGATGGTCTGGGGTTGCTTTGGTGCTGGTAACGTGGGAGATTTGTACAGGGTAAAAGGGATTCTGAATAAGGAAGGCTATCACTCCATTTTGCAACGCCATGCCATACCCAGTGCACAGCGCTTGATTGGAGCCAATTTCATCCTACAACAGGACAATGACCCTAAACACACCTCCAAATTGTGCAAGAACTATTTAGAGCAGAAGCAGGCAGCTGGTATTCTATCGGTAATGGAGTGGCCAGCGCAGTCACCAGATCTGAACCCCATTGAGCTGTTGTGGGAGCAGCTTGACCGTATGGTACGCAAGAAGTGCCCATCCAACCAATCCAACTTGTGGGAGCTGCTTCTGGAAGCGTGGGGTGCAATTTCTCCAGATTACCTCAACAAATTAACAGCTAGAATGCCAAAGGTCTGCAATGCTGTAATTGCTGCAAATGGAGGATTCTTTGAACGGTAGTGTATATATATACGTATATATATATATATATATATATATACATACATACATACATACATACATACATACATACATCCATTATCCGAACCGCTTATCCTGCTCTCAGGGTCGCAGGGATGCTGGAGCCTATCCCAGCTGCCACTGAGCGACAGGCGGGGAGAAACCCTGGACAGGCTGCCAGGCCATCACACAGGGCCGACACACACACACACACACACACACACACACACACACACACACACACACACACACACACACACACACACACACACACACACACACACACACTCATATCTAGGGACAATTTAGTATAGCAGATTCACCTAACCAACATGTCTTTGGACTGTGTGAGGAAACCAGAGCCCCCAGAGGAAACCCATGCAGACATGGGGAGAACATGCAAACTCCACACAGAGGACGACTCGGGATGACCCCAAGGTTGGACTACCCCAGGGCTCAAACCCAGGACCTTTTTGCTGTGAGGCGACCATGCTAATCACTGCACCACCATGCTGTCTATATACATATATATATTTTCATATCTAAATATATATATATATATATGTGTGTATGTGTGTGTGTGTGTGTATATATATTTCTTTTAAAACCAACATTAAATATTCTATGACATGGTCAAATACAAGGTGTACAACATACATAAAGGGGGTTTTCACACAGCTATGTGAGCATAGCATATAAAAACCGGTTTCTCATCTCCAGGCAGCGACGAGGACACAAGTGTGAATTTATAAGGAGACAGGTGACTAAAAATACTTTGGGAAGGCGATTACTATAGCAATTATGAGGTGATGTATCAAGTTATACAACGTGTATACTTTAGATAGGATGTCCAGGACAGTTGGAGTATGACACAAGGGCCTGTAGTTATAATTAAGTGTTCAGGTGGAAATTTGGCACTGTAACTGTGAAGTATGGGATAGTTACCAGAGCTAGAGAGTGTATTCTGAAGCTACATACAGGTTAAGGTCAAGAATCTCTGAAGTGGATTTGGGGTTTTTCCACTTGGGGTAATTTGGGTACAAGGATGTAAAGGCTTTAGGGGTAATAAGGGAATTATAAATGTATATTCAAGAAACTACAGTGCTGCTTTGCAGGACAACAGTCTGAGGGAGGGGCAATGCTTCACCTTGGGGTGTAGTTAGTGGGTGAACTGGAACAGTATTGGAACAATAGGTGAGTATTATAGGAGTAATGACAGCAGATTGTGAGGACAAGAGTCAAGCACATGTTGGATTCTAAAGCACACCGGTTGCACTGACAGGAGACACTGAAGATGTGTATATGAGCTACAGCTGCAAAATAGCGGCCAAATGAAGCATACCTTACTGGGTTGTGTTTGCTAAATAAGGGGCAGATTAAAAATGTATGTTAGGGGTTTCTAGTTGTCTAATCAGACCTATTATGATCACCTTAGGGCACTCACAATTCCAAATAAGGGATGGATAAATTGTTTTTTGTAGACTACAGTCAAATAGGAGAGAAGTTAGAGGTATGTATGGGAGGTCATGACAGCCAAATAGTGATTAGGTGAGGAGTGTAGCATGTTGGCACTATAGTTGCCTGATAGGGGGAAGGTTCAGGGTGTCCAGGGCGCTGTGGTAAAGCTCCCTCAATGCTCTCAACAGATAGAGACGGCAAAACATCTGGTTGAAAAGATGTGGCAATGGCTCCTACAGAGAGAGATAGAAAGAGGGAGAGAGAGTTGAGAAACAAAGAGAATGGGGAGACAATGTGGGAGTGAAGGAGTGAAAGAGAGAGGGAAATAGGAGATAGGGACAGAAAATATAAACAAGGCAAAGCAAGGCAGAAAAATATTGGGGGACAGAGGGAGGAGGGAGGGAAAGAAAGAAACAGAGAGAGAGATAATGAGAGGAGAGACATAAAAACATAAAATTGCTGAACTCATCATGAATTGGTATTTTAAATTATAAATAATGACATTCTGTCAGTTATGAAAAGTCACCAGGCTGGTTAATGGGCTATTAACACACAAATTTTCCATATGCTGTACAAAAAGAGGGAGAACATTCCCGAAGCCACCCCCCCCCACACACACATCATGTAGTAGAAGTTGTATAATTAGTTGTGCACACACACATACACAACCTTGGAGATACTGCAGTTATGACGTGTACAAAATCTACAGTGGTTTTCTTTGATATATCTACTATTCATCAGCCTCCTGCTAAATGTACAAGAGTTAAAAAAAACCGGCATTTTAATGAGAAGACTACTGAAATGTTTATTAAGGCTATTTCGCAGATCTCGCCTCCATGTCAACCTCTGTGGATCAACTCTTAAATCATTTTCATTCAAACGTTGAAGATATCATTAATACTATTTTCCCAGTAAAGGAAAAGTTGATCTTCCCTAAGCTTGCAGCACCATGAAGAAATGCAGCTTCTGTAAAAGCCCAGGGAAGGGAATGTAAAAAAGCAGAATGCAAATGGTGGAAATCAGGCCTCCACATCCACTATGACATTTATAAGGAAAACCAGCATGACTACAAGCTTGTATTAAATAATGTAAGACGATCCTACTTCTCTGATGTAATAAAAAATAACTCTAACAAAGATCATTTTCTTTTTTCAGTTGTTGATAGACTGACTAGACTTCCAAGTCTTCCAGTGTCAACTCCCCCTGAACATCTATTGGGGGTAAATGCAATGAGCTTGCTGAGTTTTTCAGAGATAAAATCAAAACAATTAGAAGTTCCATAAATCAGCCAGCACAAAACACATCTTTTTTATCCAGCTGAAATTACCTTGATAATAATGTCTGAATTCGAGACCACTGATCTTCATACCCTTGAGAAAATTGTCTCGCAATTAAATCTATCTACCTGCTGTCTAGATTCTTTAACTACTCTTTCTCAAAGAGTTTATCAAAAAACCTGCAATGAATTGTTAACTGTTCGAGTTCATCTGGTCTTTTCCCACACGGTCTAAAAACAGCAGTTATTAAACCCTGACTAAAAAAGAGCACTCTAGATTCATCTGTGCTCAGTACCTACAGACCAATATCAAATCTATCATTTAGAGGTAAGGTCAATGAGTAGGTTGTTTATCAGCAGTTTAGTTGTTCCCTTAAGATTAATGATTATTTTGACATCTTCCAATCTGGATTCTGCCCAAACCACAGTACTGAGACGGCACTAATTAAGGTGGTTAATGACATTCATCTTAACTCTGACTCTGGTAATATATCAGTTCTGGTTTTATTGGATTTAAGTGCTGCGTTTGATACCGTTGACCATTCTATATTATTAGCTAGACTAGAAAACTTAGTTGGACTATCTAATACGGTCCTTTGCTGGTTCAGGTCATACTTGCAACATTACTTTAGCAACTTTGTCTCCCAGAAGGTTACCATGACATGTTCCTCAAAGATCAATCTTTGGCCCTCTCTTATTTAATCTTTACATACTTGGCTTAGCAAAACCTTTGGGCAACTTTGCCATAACTATAATGATGATGATACACTAATTTATATTGCGCTCTCACCTTCTGATTATAGTCCAACTGACTCCCTGTTTCATTGTGTCTCCCTAACAAATGACTGGATTTGCCAGAACTTTCTACAGCTAAAAGGACAAAACAGAGGTATGTGACAACCCCGGGGTCAGCCCGGCTTCAGCAACATGGCCAGTGACCCAGCACAGCCCAGAAACGCACCTGGCCCCAATCGCGAGAGGGAGACTGAGCGACACACCTGGCCCCAATCGGAGGCTGATGAGCCCCAGGATAAAAGGGAGCCAGAGACAGCCGCCCGGGGGGGAGCGAGAGAGGTAGCGATAGTTGTGTTGGCTGCCCAGCGTAGGAGCCAAGGAAGACGGGAGCCAGCCGGCCGAGACGAGGAGCAGTACTCGTGTTGAGCGTTTTTCGGTTTGTCTTTTGAATAAATGCCCACAGTGGGCCAACCTGCCGACGGTCTCTGTTTCGTTGTTGGGTCGGGTGCTAAAGTTCCCCTGTGGTTGTCACAGGTAGTTGTTTTGGTTCTGACAAAAATGAGAGAATTAAGGTCAATGCCTATCTAAAATATCCATCACCGCAGACTACAAGTCAGGCCAGAAACTTAGGTGTTATTTTAGATGATGATCTACACTTTTAAAACCAGGTTAACTCATTAACCAAGTCAGCATATTACCACCTTGAAATATAGGTAGGATTAGAGGCCTACTATCCAAACCAGACCTGGAAAGTCGTACCCATGCTGTCATCTCTAGTAGGATTGGTTACTGTAATGGGCTTTATAGTGGCCTTCCTAAAAAAAAAAAACTCTCCAAAAACTACATGTTCAAAATGCAGCTGCTAGGGTACTCACAAAATACTAAAAAATACAACCACATCACACCAGTTCTCAGATCTTTGCACTAGCCACTGTGCAAGAGAGGTGAATTTAAAATTCCTTTTATTGATCTATAATACCCTAAATGGCTTGGGACCAAAATATCTCCTAGATCTTCTTATTCCGTATGAAACATCAAGAACCCTTAGGTTGTCTGGAAAGGGACTACCCAAGACAAAAACATGGTGAAGCATCATTCATATATTATGCTTCCTACACCTGGAACAAACTCCCAGAAACACATAGATATGCCCCAAATGTGGCAACTTTTAAATCCAAGCTCAAAACCTTCCTGTTTTGTAGGGATTATGAACACTGACTTGCTTCACTTAGAGTAGCCCTATAAGGGTGTAACTGTCTCAACTGTGAGTTGTAGCACCAATATTTGTTCTTTTCATCATCTGTACAACTTTGTCTTATCTTTTATTGTTATTAATCAGTTATTTTTGTTTTCTGCTGCTAATTTTATTACCTTATCTTTTTATCTATTTAGTTTTTTCCTCTTTTAATCTACGCTATGATCTAGTTTAAACTGTTTAACCGCCTCTTAATAAATACACATGCTCTCTCTTTCACAAATGCATATAAACATGCACTTGACATGTAAATTAATACTTACCCCCAGTATGTGGACTCTGTTGTAGTAAGAACTGAAGTCTTTACTGAGAGACACCAGGAACTTACAAACCTGAGAGAAAACCACAAAACACAGAAACATTATCAGTTTACAAAAATATCTATTTTCACAAGTCTTTTCGCTATATTGAGCTTTGAAATCTTATTTTTCTTTTTTTTTTCGATTTTCCCCCTTTTTCTCACCCCCATTGTATTCACCCAATTACCCCACTCTTCCGAGCTGTCTCGGTCGCTGCTCCACCCCGTCTGCTGATCTGGGGAGGGCTGCAGACTACCACATGCCTCCTCCAATACATGTGGAGTCACCAGCCACTTCTTTTTACCTGACAGTGAGGAGTTTCGCCAGGAGGACGTAGCGCGTGGGAGGATCACACTATTCCCCCCAGTTCCCCCTTCCCCCTGAACAGGCACCCCGACTGACCAGAGGAGGTACTAGTGCAATGACCAGGACACATACCCCCATCTGGCTTCCCACCCGCAGACACGACCAATTGTATACCAAGCGGGAGATAACATGGGGATTTGAACCGGCGATCCCCGTGTTGGTAGGCAACGGAATAGACCGCTATGCAACCTGGATGCCCGAAATCTAATTTTTCGTCAAACAAAAGGAAAAATTTGGCCATGGGGTTGAGATGATTACGACTGTTTCCAATTCCGGAATTTTTCAGAATCAGCGTGCAATAATTTGAAACAAGACAAAAAAGGGAAATAAATGGCAGATTAGAAATTGCACTTATTTGAAGACAGACAATTTAAAAAAACAGCTTATATGGATATGGAAAAAGAGCTATGCTCTCTGGAAAGCCCCTTTTTTGTGAGCTCACAATTTTTGTTAGTGTTTTTATGATGGCAATTGGGATATAGGATTAATTTAAAACAAATTCTACCGGATGTGCGCTTGTATGATTTTGTATGATCATACTGCTTTAGTTAAAGAAATAACACAACAAACACATTACTTGGATTATTTCTGCATATAGACAAAAATCAAAGACATGCTGTAACCCCCCCCCCCCCCCGAAACCCAAAAAAAAAACAAAGGCGTTCCTTTAACTTTAGGACCTCTAGTATCGTTATAAAAGATAAATGCTGCTATGAAGTAAAACATAGATGTTTTCATTTAGTATGCCATTCTGAGTATCATTTATTAGAAGCAGTAAAGATCTACAAATATTTACTCTGGTTATGAAATATGACTGGTGCCTGGAAAGAATTTGGTGTATATAGCAGCGAACACTGTTAAACATGATAAAAAAAGTTGAATGAATTGATAAGTGAATTTGCCTTTCAAGCACCTTAAACATTATATCGTTAATGATTGTTAATAGAATGTGAGATAATTCATCATATGATGTTTAGCTTTTATCTTGTTTCTCATTTTCTATGTTTCTATATTTCATCTTCCTCGTTGTTTCCTCGAGGAGTTTACTTGATCAAAATTATTTGTGGGTCTGCATTTATTTTGATTGTAAAAACATCTTTAATAACTACATTTAAATAAAGTTATTATCATTCGTATAACTGTACATGAAAACTTACATGATCACATGGATTGTCATCAACTAAAATGTTCCAAATGAGACAACAATAAATATACATTGTTACAATCAAACATAATGTTTCTTTCTCAAATAAAGCAATACGTTGCAAAAAAAAAAAAGCACTGTGGTAGCCATGTAGAATAGACAGCAACTTAAGATGTCACTCAAACCTGTTCAGTCTTCATGTTAACTCTGGCTCCTCCCCCTTCACAATCCAAAGCTTGTCCTGATTGGTCCAGCAGCTCAGAGAATGGAATGAGGTAGTTGAACAAGAGAAGCCACTCACCCTGTCAATCAAAAGAGAGAAGTGGAACATTAGGGGTGCATCCCATAATTCTGCTCCTTTTCTCCTCCTCACCAACACCAACACCCATTTCCTTCCCAGAGGCAACTTAGACAAGACGAGCGGTAATACGGGTGAGAAGGAGAGAAGGAAGCCAGGGAAAGTGGAGACAAAGTGGCCCAATTATAACTTTGATGAATCCCAAATCTACAATACAGTTTGATCCTCTGTTAAACATGGGCCACTGTTTAATGTGCTTTTCATTAGGGATGTCATTTTTTATTTAATCCTAGTCAATCAAAAGATAACCCTTAAGAAATAAAATTGACTTGACTTGACTTGACATATTAAAGTTCTGGTGATCTGGTGATTTCAGTCACAGCCCAATAGGGCACCATATATGAGGTTATGTGACATTATACACATTCCCTCTGCCGAATCAAAATGAAGCGACCATTATTTGCTAGTGCTTCGCCCGCCATCTTTTTTATTTTTGGTACTACGTCAGATTCTGTGTGTGATCACAGCCAAACATAATTAATGGGTAGGATACATATGTGTATCCTCAGCTGAAAGGCACTTCCTTCAGGAGCTGTTTTAAGAAGTTATTCTCGTCTCCTACAGCACTAAGGACAGCCGGCAATATGCTGGCACAGGCATCTATTTTCGGGTCAAGGAAGAGAAGAAAGAGGTGGCTGTGGAGGAGTAAATTTTTTGGGGGTAATGGAATACACCCCAGGAGTTCAATGACCATGAACTCTGTCTAACTTCAGCAGTTTCTTTCTTTTCAGAGATGAGAGGAGAGGGGAGGAGAGGAGAGGTGAAGAGGAGACTAAAACTCTGGAAAGTCCAGAATAAAATACAAGACCTTAGAAAATCAGAAAACAGAAGAGAACAGAACAAAATTGTGCCTCTTCTTTTTTTTGGGGGGGGGGGGGGTTCCCCCATTTTTTCTCTCCAATTGTATTTGGCCAATTACCCCACCCTTCCGAGCCATCCCAGTCGCTGCTGCAGCCCCCCTGCCAATACGGGGAGGGCTGCAGACTACCACATCATGCCTCCACCGATACATGTGGAGTCGCCAGCCGCTTCTTTTCACGTGACAGTGAGGAGTTTCACCAGGGGGACATGGCACGTGGCCCCGACCGACAAGAGGAGGCGCTAGTGCAGCGACCAGGACACATCCCCACATCCGGCTTCCCACCCGCAGACACGGCCAATTGACCTTTCGCAAAGTACCGCCCCAGAACGGTGCTTGTCCAAGCCTACCTTAGCAACGGTCCGTCAAGCTTTCAAACACACAACAAAATGCTGAAACGGGATTTGCAAACCGGATACTAGATATCTGAAAAGTTTGGAGGGGGTGTAATTTTCTTTCCCTTCCCGAAACCCAGAACGCAAGAAGCGCAATGTCGGCAATAGATTTCTCAGTATAGCAGACCCCATGGCTAGCTCAATCCATCCAAAATCAACAAAAATACCTGTTTGCTCCAAGCTAAGCTTGCTACTAGCTATTATTGATAGCTAATACAGCTAACGTATTATTACTGTTACTTTTACCCACACAATGCGCTGATTTCTTCCTTCATGTTATGGTGTTTTCCGGCTACTTCCTGGATAGTTCTGAAATGCTTGACGGGCATAGCAACAGTAAATAAGGGGGGCGGGACTTTGTGAAAGGTCAATTGTGTCTGTAAGGACACCCGACCAAGCCGAAATAGTACCTCTTCTTTAAGCGCTGAGAAGTCTAGCTGGGAACCTTCAGGGATTTCCGGGTACAGTCCTGTCAAAAGAATCCACATAAATTATTAAGTAGTCATTTTAAATCAGTCAAACATTGCTGTACAGTTACCCTGGTTCGTTTCATTGGCCTAAGACAGGGATGGGCAACATGATCCAGAAATGATCCACATGATCCAATAGTCTTTGCCAAGGATCTTGATTTGTAGACTCAGGCGTGTACCTGCTTGGTTGGACCAGAGACCTGCACCCACACCAGCCCTTTCTGGATCATGTTGCCCACCCCCGGACTAAAATGCAAAAACTGAAGGCCTCACCCTTTTCCACGCCTCTCTCATAGCTGTCGAACAGCGTGTGCAACCGTGCGCAGTTATACATCACAAACACCCCTCCCCTTGGTCCCTTGGTGGAAACGCTCCCTTCTCTCTGGACATCCAATGTGACCTAGAGAGACAGCTGTCAATTATTCTAACTTGTTCCCAGCATTAGCACATCACAAAGCAATTGATGGGAGAGATGATGGAAATGTTTTAGCAACTGCTTCAATCACATCAACTTAAATAACAATAATGCATAACCAGTCAGGGCAAATACAGGCAGACACACACACACACACACACACACAGCGGCATACTTTAACACATACATGTTTCATAATTATAAGAAAATCAATGAGAGGTAAAGAACCAGTATATGCTTGCTTGCTGGCTGGTAGTCCATCGAGTCCGACGGTGACATCCTTCCTTGTTAACGGTGTGTTCTTTGACGACTATAGAGTCCAATTCTTGAGCCACAAGTTTTATTGCATGTTGGGCATATGAAGTCTGAGTTAGTGGGAGCAGGTATGGTTGTGTGTCTCCTAGTCTTCTCTGTTTTTTTTTCACATTCCTCTCCATTTCCACCTGTTCTATACCTCTGTGGCAGATCTCCTGCCAGTTGGAACGGTTGGTGGCAGCTTGCTCCAGTCTCAAGGGGTTGATACATTTCTTCAGTGATGTTTTTAAGCTGGTCTTTGTATCGCTTCTTCTGACCACCTGCAGACCGGCAGCCAAGATGAAGCTGTCCATACAGGACTTGATGTGGCAGGCGTTCTTGAGGCATCCTGATGACATGCCCAAGCCAGCACAGTTGGTGTTCAGTGACCATGGCTTCTAGGCTCTTGCAGTTTGTCCTAGCAACAATCTCTGCATGGGGAACATGGTCACGCCATGTGATCCCCATGATTCGCTGCAGACACCTTATGTGGAACTGCTCCAGCAACCTTAGGTAGTAGAGTACACACACAGGGCACAGGACGCACTGACTCACACATGTACTGTTGCCCCTTAAGAACTTCACAGTGTCTAGTGGTGTTGTGAGGGCAAAATCAGTACTTCAATACACACACACACACACACACACACACACACACACACACACACACACACACACACACACACACACACACACACACACACACACACACACATACAGAGCTACAGTAGGACTCACAGGACTGGTATGAACTGTTGACAGCAGCTCAAATCTGACAGTTGCAGAGGTCATGACCCTGATGATGTCATCCCATGTTTGACCTGAGGGAGGAAAGGGCATTTGCTTTCAGTTAATTTCCGTCATGTGTCGGTCAAAGTAATAAGCACAACCAAGTGAACAGCATGAGTAATGAACAAAGGGTAACATTCATGCTGTGGCATAACAACATTTGACTTCAATTGAATGAAATTAGCTAAAGCATAAATAAGTTAACAGACAGGAAGCAGAAGCGGGGCAGGCTAAGCTAACTGCTCGCCCATGCAGACCGACAGTTCCGACAGTCATCCTGGCTGGCATTCGCTCTCTTGGACAGTGAGTTTTCTTTTTTTTTATATGTTGGAAATATTTGTTTTTGTAGTTTGGAAATATGTGTTCTTGTAGTTTGGATATGTGTTTTTGTCTTTGTGTTGCACTGCTGTGGGCTGGGGGGAAATGATATTTCATTTGATTTTATGTACGCAAGTACATGAAATGAAACGACGAATAAATGCTCCTGATTCCTGATTCCTGAAGTTGAAATCACAGCGAATATACAGGTTTAACCTTTGTATAAACAAATATAAGATAGTACCAGTAAAAATGTTGGACACACATAATTGGATGTATTTTTAAAAAAATCTTGAAATGATTGCCAATTTCTGAATTTCTTTCCAAAACAACTTTAAATTTAGTAAATATAAATTTTGAAATGCCCCCAACCCCAACAAGTTGTTTCATTTAGTACTTTAGTGATCTTTAGTGAAAGAAAAAACCCTACTGTGAGTAGGTGTGTCCAAACTTTTGACTGGCACTGTATATAAACCCTATTACTCTATCTTGGAAGAAATATCATAACAATAATGTCAAAAATCAAGTAGTTATATTAAAATTTAAACCCTGAAAATGTTTGAAATATTAAGTATTTGGTCTCTAGAAGTGTCATACTTTTTTTAGTTATCTATATTGTATCGTTATATCCTAAGTTTAATATTTGCAATGTCAATAACTGTAAGGTTGCTTTTTTTTTTTCAAAAAACTTCATTTTAATTGTGCATTTTAACTTCTGGAGTGATTCTGAATTGCTGGTTCATCTAGAATAGAGTAAGTATCATCTTTCTCGCTTAACAAGTTGCTATTAGTCTTATTCCAGCTGCTTGAGTATTAGTCCTTTTCTCTATACATCTGCTGCTGGTTCCTAGTGGGATCTTATTCTAACTGTAGCTGTCTTATTTTATTTATTTACTTGTCTTATTTACTTAATCTAGCTGTAGCTGTTTTTTTGCCTAGTGTGCCTTTAAATATTTCTTATTGCCTAGCTGTTTTGACTTATTTATCCTTTTAGCTTATAAATATATTCCTTGGTAACTTGCTGTTTGCAGTTGTAATAGTATTGTGTGAGGTTTGATAGAGTTTTACATAAGTGACCAGTTTCTGGGCAATAGGCCTATTTTCAGTATACCTCTTTGGCCAATTGGGTGTTAAGTGGCCAGGGTGTGGCCAGAACATCATAGGGATTTATAAGTCTGGCCTGATTCAGTTTCAATCCAGTGTGCATTTTAACTTCTGGAGTGATTCTGAATTGCTGGTTCATCTAGAATTGAGTATCATTTTTCTTGCTTAACAAGTTGCTATTAATCTTATTCCAGCTGCTTGAGTATTAGTCCTTTTCTCTAAACATCTGCTGCTGGTTCCTAGTGGGATCTTATTCTAGCTGTAGCTGTCTTATTCTATGTACTTACTTGTCTTATTTGCTTATTCTAGCTGTAGCTGTTTTTCACCTAGTGTGCCTTTAAATACCTTTAAATATTTCTTGTTGCCTAGCTGTTTTGACCTAGTTATCCTTTTAGCTTATAAATATATTCCTTGGTAACTTGCTGTTTGCAATTTTAATAGTATTGTGCGAGGTTTGATAGAGTTTTACATAAGTGTCCAGTTTCTGGGCAATAAGCCTATTTTCAGTGTACCTCTTTGGCCAATTGGGTGTTAAGTGGCCAGGGTGTGGCCTGCACTCCTGGCAGACAATTAGCAATCAATGTTCTTTAAATCACTGCTGCTACTTCCAAGCATCAGGCAAACAAGCCTAGATTGAACAAAGGCTAGAGTGAACAAAGGCAAGTGCGACTTTTACAAGTCAAGACTTCGTCAAGCATGGACTGTTCTTTTTAGATCCGGTCAGTCATCTGTATTTTGTGTACCTAGTATAGACTATGTGTATCCTTCACATTCCTGTCCTTTCCTCTTCCCGGGGCTGTCATAGACGTTGGGTCACTCCTTGGCGCTGTGACCCTACCAATCTCATCTATCCCACTCTCTCCACTCACGTTGAGCAAGTGGTGTCAGGAGGGCTCTGGAATAGCCAGTCTGAGGTGCCGAAAGCTGAGTTTATCTCAGGCTACGCATCCTTGCTCTCCCTCAACTTTCTTGCTCTGAGACCTGGATCATGCCAGAAAACACTACCACACCCGCAGCTCTGTCTGATGTGTACATTTTTTCTCACACTCCCAGAGCTGGGAGGCGGGGTGGTGGTACTGGCCTACTAATCTCCCTGAAATGGAAATACTCCCTTGTTTCCATTCTACAGTTTTCTCTGCCCTCTTTTGAATTTCATGCGGTTACTGTCTCTTATCCAGTCAAACTCACCATCGTGGTTGTGTACTGCCCACCAGGCCCCCTTGGTGAGTTTCTGGAGGAGCTTGACACACTTGTCTCGCACTTCCCTGTTGACGACTCTGCACTTATCCTTTTCGGTGACTTCACCGTCCACACTAACAAGCTAGATCCTCTTCTCTGTTTCCTCTCCTGCTTTGATCTTCACCTATCACCCTCTCCTGCTACCCACAAGGCCCGCAACCAGCTGGACCTTATCTTTACCAGACACTGTCCTATTTCCAGTTTCTGTTACTCCCCTCTAGCTTTCTGACCACTATTTCATGTCCTACTCTCTCTCCTTCTCTTCACCCCCCTCAGCCCCTTCCCCTACCCACATGGTTTCCACCCGTAGACACCTCCGCTCTCTCTCCGCCACTGAGCTTTCTTCCTCTGTTACCTCTATCCTCCCTATACCTGAATCTTTCTCTCTCCTACCCCCTGACAGTGCTACTGATCTTCTTCTCTCTACCCTCTCCTCTTCTCTGGACAATCTCTGTCCCCTCACCTTCAGGCCTGCACGCCCAACTCCACCTGCCCCTTGGCTGACCGACTCAGTACATACTGACAGACGGAGCCTGAGAGTGGCAGAGCACAAATGGAGAAAAGGCAAACTCCCAGAGGACCTTCTCAACTTCCAATCTCTTCTTTCCACTTTCTCCTCCTCCCTTTCTGCTGCTAAGGCTGCCTTCTATCGCTCTAAAATCCTATCCTCTGCCTCTAATCCTAAGAAACTCTGAAACCTTCTCTACACTTCTTCCTCCCTTCTCCCTGATGACTTCGCTAACTTCTTTGACAAGAAGGTAAACAACATCAGATCCTCCAGTTCTCACCACCCGGTTAGTGCTGCTTGCACTATCGCACCCTCCCTCACCTCTCCACGTCCTGCCCTATCCCACCTCGCTCCCCTCTCCCCCGACAAGGTTCTAAAGCTCATCACATCCAGTCGCCCCACCACATGCTCCCTTGACCCGGTCCCTTCCCCTCTTCTTCAGTCTATAGCACCTGAACTCCTTCCCTATCTAACCCACCTCATCAACACCTCCCTCCAGGCAGGATGCTTTCCATCTGCTTTCAAGACTGCTAGAGTCACCCCCCTTCTCAAGAAACCATCACTTAACCCCTCTGACGTCAAAAACTACAGACCGGTTTCCTTTCTATCCAACATCTTCGAACGTGCTGTCTTTAACCAACTTTCTTTGTACCGCCTCCTGGACCCCAACCAGTCTGGGTTCAGGGTGGGTCACTCGACAGAGACGGCCCTCCTTGCAGTGACAGACTCGTTGCACTCTGCGAGAGCAAACCCTCTCTACTCCTGGACCTGTCAGCTGTGTTCGACACAGTGAACCACCAGATCCTCCTCTCTACCCTGGAGGGGCTGGGTGTCTCAGGCTCTGCACTCTGTTTGCAACCTACCTGACGGGTCGTTCCTACCAGGTGACATGGAGGGAATCTGTGTCGGAGCCTCGCAGACTGACTACAGGCATTCCACAGGGTTTGGTTCTGGGTCCTCTCCTTTTCTCCCTGTACACGACATCCCTGGGTTCTGTTATTCGCTCGCATGACTTCTCTTAGCATTGTTATGCCGATGACACCCAGCTGATCTTGTCCTTTCCTCCCTCTGACACACAAGTAGAGACACAAATTGCTGCGTGCTTGACTGACATCTCGGAGTGGATGGCGACACACCACCTGAAGCTCAAGATGGAGCTGATGTTCCTCCTGGGGAAAGGTTGCCCGCACCGAGACCTGGCCATCACCATTGACAAAACCGTGGTGACGCCAACTCGGACTGTGAGGAATCTGGTTGTGATCCTGGACGACCAACTGTCGTTTGCTTCAAACGTTACATCGGTTGCTCGCTCCTGCAGATTTCTCCTCTATAACATCAGGAGGATTCGCCCATTCCTCACCGACAAGATGGCACAGGTGCTCATCCAGGCTCTGGTCATCTCCCGGCTGGACTACGGCAACTCCTTCCTTGCTGGCGCCCCCGCATCAGCCATCAGACCTCTGGAGCTTGTTCAGAAAGCTGCAGCTTATCTGGTGTTCAACTCCCCTTCTCATGTCCCCACACTGGCTCCCAGTAGCTGCTCGCATCCAGTTTAAGACTCTGGTGCTAGCTTACAGGGCAGTGAAAGGAACAGCTCCTTCCTATCTCCAGGCCATGGTCAAGCCCTACATCCCCACCCAACCACTTCGCTCTGCTGCCTTGTGACGCCTGGTTGCCCCGTCACTCAGAGGCCCTTGCTGCCGATCGACCCAGTCATGGCTCTTTTCTGTCCTGGCCCCACAGTGGTGGAATGAACTCCCCACTGATGTCAGGACAGTGGAGTCGCTGCCCATCTTTCAGTGCAGGTTGAAAACTCACCTCTTTAAGAACTACTACCCTGTTACTTGTTCTTAGCACTTACTGTATTCACTCATTTGAAATAAATAAATAAATAAATAAAATCTCTTTCTTGCACTTTTACTTTAGCACTGGTTTTGCTCTTAGATGCTTCTTTAGATGCACTTATGACCTTTGATGACTAGTAGTTCTCCTGATTTCCTACGTTAAATGCACTTACTGTAAGTCGCTTTGGATAAAAGCATCGGCTAAATGACTGTAATGTAATTGGTCAAAGATTGTCGCACAATAAACAGGTCTTCAAATGATAAACATTGCGTGTCAAATTTAAGAATCAATTTCTTAACACGCACGCATTGTCTGCACACATGCACAGGCTTGTGCAAAACTCCCACACAAACACACACACACCTTCTACTTGATCTCCATACTTCATCTCTGAGGCCTCCTTCATCTGACCTCTCCTCAGCCTGTAGGAGACAAGGGAATATAGAGGGGGCAAAACTGACAGAATGCACAATTATAAACTCTAGAGAGATGTGCAGGAGAAGCAATGTATCTTATAAAAGAAGAGAAGAGAATAAAAGAGAAGACAGGAGAACTCTATCTTACTGTAGAAACTGGGAAGCGGTGAGGTGAGAACCAGGAGTCTTCACAGGCCCACATACCACATGTCTCTGGAGAAAGAGACAGAACACATATAGGAACACAGAGCTGTAGGTGATGCTGTGTGTGTGTGTGTGTGTTCCAGAGAGAGAAAGACAGCGAGAGACAGGCAGACAGACCAGACAGGGTATGTGTGTGTGAGGGTGTTGCCAGTTGTGTTACATCAATATATAGACTTTCATTCCAAAAATAAAATTTCAAATCTAAAAGATGAATAAAATAAAAACTAAGTCTGTTTTAGAATGATTCACAACAAATATAATGTATGCATAGAATCATGTTTGTAAAAAATAAATGGCTTGAGAAAATTTGTTTGCATGTGCATGCATGCACCTGTGTGTGTGTGTGTGTGTGTGTGTCAGTATTGAGGACGAAAATTCCAAATAAGCAGGCTAAGCACTGCTTTCATAAGAAAAATAAGAGAAAAAAAATGATATATTCAAGTCTAGTGTTATTATAGTTAGTCTGGTCAACTTTGGACCCAGTGCAACACAAACAGATTAATTTCACCTTCTGTCTTGCTTACTATTTGCTTTGACGCCACCTGCTTGTATGAGTGCTTCGTTGTGCGCTTTCTCTGGCTTCGATTTGAAGCTTGTTTAACCTTGTGGTTGTACCTTGCTATGCATTCAGTTCTTTGAGTTTAATAATCCAGAAAGGAAAAACTGACTTATGTGTGCATTACGTGTGTGTGCACATTACTTCTATGTGAGTGTGTATGAGCATTATGTGTGTGCGTGTGCATGCGTGAGTGTGTAGATATGTGATTGTATGTGCATGTGTGTATGCTACTTGTGTTTAAATGTGTTTAAGTGTGTGTTACCTGTGTGTGTGTCGCTCCGCCGGCTCTCCACAGCATGGCTATCTGCTGCTGGCGGAACTCATCCTGGCAGGAAGTCACGTGTAATGCCGTTGCCGTGGATACCTACATGATAGAAAAATAGGTTTTGTAAAACATTGCATGATTCATTTAAATGTGACAAAGTAATATTAAACCCAATCAGAATCATTATCATCAAGAAAAATAAGATAAAATGTTGTTGTGTTTGTGTTTTTGTTTGTATCTGTGTGTGCCCAAGTAATGAAGTTATTCAAAGGAGTTGAATCAAGTGCAACTGGACTTGGTATATATCCAAGTCCAGTCTTCATGGATATATACCAAGTCCAGTTTCACTTGATTCAACTCCTTTGGATAACCATGACCTGGATGAATGAGAACATTCACAGACACCAAGTAATGAAGCTGATTACATGTGACTGTAATATATTTGAATGTGTCTGTTATGGCCGTAATGCTGTGTTTGGTGTTTAATTCCCTCCTGTGTGTCTCTCTAGTCTAGGTGCTGTCCAGCTTCCTAGCTGGCTACGTGACTGGTCTCTTGCACTTGCAGCTATTCAGTCATTAATGCCTGGACATAAAGACCTGAAGAAGAAAACAGCTGGTGCCCAGTTGGCCATTCAGCAATTTCTAGTCTGTGTGTGTGTGTGGGGGGGGGGGGGGGAATCCCTGTGATGGCCTGGCGGCCTGTCCAGGGTGTCTCCCCGCCTGCCGCCCAATGCCCGCTGGGATAGGCTCCAGCATCCCCGTGACCCTGAGCAGGATAAGCGGTTTGGATAATGGATGGATGGATGGATAGTCTGTGTGATGTATAAAGTCGAACCCTTTCAAGTGGGTGTGTACCGGAATTGGTAGTTCTACCTCTTTTAGAGGGAGGGTGTATTGACTGTTTGTTGGTTCGTATTGTTCTTTGTTGCATTTAAAACTAGACCAACCTTCTCTTTCTTACATAAGTCTAGAGTTCTGTTACATTTTGTTTATTGTTTTGTGGCCTCTGTCTTGCTTAATTGATACTGAGTTATTAAATTAAATAAATTCCTAATCTCTCTTTATAGATCAGTTTTCCTCGCTTCTTTTTCCCTGAGATAATTTTTTATCATTACTCCCCTCATCCCCTAGACTTCATAACATGGTTGGGGGCTCGTCCGGGATAGAAAACGGAGATCGGGAAATTGATTTATTGTTCAGGCCAGTGTTTCGTGTTAATATTATTGCCGGTGGCTATCGCGGTGAGTATTGGTGTCTGGCTGTCCATTGTCTAACCTTCATTAAGCATTTAAACAGCTTCCTCAGATAGACAGGTGAGTGTCCAGCTGGGTTGTATCAGTCTTTCCATTAGGCACTCTTATTATTGTGTCTTTTTTATTTTCGGAGTAATCCTGGGTGGGGATAGAGGGCCCCGATGGGCGTAGGCATTGCAGGGCTTCGGCCAATGAAGTTCAGACTTTTCAATCTCCTTGAGCCCGACATGCTACCGAAGGCAAGTAGGTATCGTTTGGGTTAGGCAGGATTTGGAGTTGTTTCTGTAAGGCTATGCTTGACATTTGCGTGTGTGAAGAATCCAGCATCAAGGTTATTGCGTTTGCCACTGGTGGACATGATTCATAGTCTATACTGGTGAGTTGTTGCAATTAGGCTACTGTTATTGGTCTCTTCCAGACATTGTTAGCTTCTGGCTATGTTTGTTTTTGGTGAGTGTGGCAGAGTGGGGTGTGGACCAGCTGTCCCGAGTTGGTCTAATTAACTCAGGACGGAAATTGGTTTCACACCCTAAATGAATGGCAGCATTTGATCTGGATGAGTTTGTGGCTAATCCTACTCTGGGTCAGCTTGATAAATGCAGGAAAGATGACCTGTGTGTAATCGCCAAGTATTATGATATTCTTGTTTCTAGGTCTCTGGTTAAAAGAGAGCTATACACTGTTCTTTTAAATGATTTGGTTAGTAAAGGAGATTTTGACTTACCGGCATCTGTGGAACCTCCTGGTTCGGTAGCCAGGGTTATGGCAGCAATATCCTTGGGTGAGGGCCGCTCTGAAACAGCGGGGCCCTCGGGTGAAGGTTGCTCTGCTCTTCCGGTGGGAGAGGTGACCGAACAGCAGCCTGTTAGCTTTATTCCTGGTGTAAAGAATAGTGAGACAGAAGGGAAGCCGTTCAACGTTGCCACGGTTCGATCCACTTTCAGTAGAGTCATCTTCTGGTTCTAGGTCCGATGCCTGACTAAAAGTTCACCTCGCTCACCTTCAGCTGGAGGCGCAGGAAAAAGAGCGTGAGCTTCAGCTCTGAAGGGAGTTAAAGATAAAGAGAACTGGGGGCAGACATGGCTATTAAGATGCGTCAATTAGAATTGTAGACAGGTAAGGCAGATTCTGGTGCAATGGTTCCTGTTTCTGCTGGTGCACAATTATCATCGAATTCCAATGATACATTTGATGTGAGTAAAAACATCTCCTTGGTTCCTGTTTTTCGAGAGTCTGAAGTTGAATCCTACTTCGGGGCATTTGAGCACATTCCCATTGCTTTACATTGGACAAATGATGTGTGGGCAATACTTTTCCAATGTAAGCTGACTAGTAAGTCTCAGAAGGTTTGTTCTTCTCTCTCTTGTTGAAGACAGCCTTGTGTATGATAACGTCAAAAGCGCTATCTTGCGAGTGAATGAGCTATTGCCAGAGACTTTTATACAGCATTTCCAAAGCCTTAAAAAGATGTTAAGCCAGACATGTTGATTTTGCCAGGGAGAAAGAGATCTTCTTTGATAGAGGGTGTTTAGCATGTAAGGCTGACGTCCTTGCCTCCGTGTGTGAGCTGATGTTGCTGGAAGAATTTAAAAACTGTATGCCTGAGTGTACTGTGGTCTAATCTAAATGAACAAAAAGTAACTAAATTACAACAGGCTGCAACTCTGGTGGATGAGTTCACTCTTACACACAAGTTTTTTTTTTTTTTACCAAGCATGATTCTTCCTCCTATTGTGATTTCTCTCAGAACTGGTGGCCAGCATGTCACACATGCCAATGCACCATCGTCGAGTTCCAAGATTGAGAAACAGTTTTTTTCTGTCACAAGCCTGGTCACATAGTTGCCAACTGCTTTGAAGTGAAAACAGCAGGCGACAGCTTCAAAACAGCCAAAGGGTGTGGGGTTAATTAAAACTGTCTCCTGGTGGCCAGCCTGCTGCTCCAAAAGTGCCTGATGATTGTTTTAAACCTTTCATCTTTAATTGATTTGTGTGTCTCAAAGGAAAGTCTGAGGACTAGTGCCCTGTCAAATTGTTGCGAGACACTGGTGGCTCACAATCTTTTATCCTCTCCAGTGTCCTGCCCTTGGGTGCTCAGTCTGCTTGTGACACAAGGTATCGAGCGAAACCCCTCCACCGTGTTCATATAAAATCTAACCTGATAACTGGTTTCTTCCTAGTAGCTGTCTATTCCTGTTTTCCTATTGACGACATTGACTTTATCATGGGAAATGACATAGCTGGGAGTAAAGTCTAAGTTGTTCATGTCCCCATTACTGAGGCTGAACATGACCTGGCCCAAAATCATCCAGATGTATTTACAGCTAGTGTTCTGACTAGAGCTCAAGCACATAAGCAGGGCCAGGATGTGTATTTATCTGACTCACTTTTTGTTTCTGCTTTGTCTGAGGACAGGTTGCCACCTGTTAGTGAACCAGTGAACTGCTTCTCAAAAGAAAGTGAGTGTATAGCAGAGTCAGTTATTCATACTGTAGTATCACTGCCTCTGACTCGTGAGGCACTTAGTGCCCAGAAAAGTGATCCGTCCTTGGCAAAGTGTTTTGCTGCAGTTGTTGAAGATATTAGTAAGTGCAGAGAAAAAGTCATTTTTTGTTGATAACAGTGTGCTGATTTGCAAGTGGGTTCAAGGTCAGATGATGCAGCAGATGATTCAGGTAAGGACAGGGGCACAGTCCTTCCCAGATAGTTGTTCCAGCTAGCTGTTAGAAGCATGTACTGGAGCTAACACATGAGCATTTATGGTCTGGTCATTTAGGTGTCACTAAAACCTATGACTGTATTCTTAAAAAAATTCTTTTGGCAAGGAATAAAAACTGATGTGGTTTGTTTCTATAAATCTTGCCACACCTGCTGAATTGTGGGAAAGCCAAACCAGGTAGTGCCTCCAGCTTCTCTGCACCCCATTCCTGCTGTTGGTGAGCTCTTTGAACACATCATGGACTATGTTGGTCCATTACCCAGAACAAAGTATTGACTGTGTAATGTGTGTTTCCACCCATTTCCCTGAGGCAATCCCCTGCAAAAAATTACTGCTCCAGCCATCACGAGAGCTTCGACCAAGTTCTTTACCACACTTGGGCTTCCAAATGTTGTGCAGACTGACCAGGGAACTAACTTTATTTCCAAGATTTTTAAACATACTTTGCAGTCCTTGGGTGTCTCTCACTCTGTATCCAGTGCATACCAGCCAGTCACAAGACACATTTGAACGTTGGCATCAAACTCTGACGTCCATGCTGAGGAAGTACTGTCATGACACAGGGGAAAAACTGGGATGAAGGGGTACCTTTTTGTTCTTTTTGCCATTCGTGACATGAAAGAGGAGTCTCTTGGGTTCAGCCCAGCTGAAATTGTTTGGTCACAATGTGTATGACCCACTGAAAGTGTTCAAAGAGCAGTTTATGTGTAGTTCTTCTCCAGAGACTAACTTAATCGATTTTGTTTCAGTGTTAAGAGCGTTTGCATCGCGCATCACTGGCAAAAGAAGCCCTCTCCATTTCTTAAGGCAATATGAAAAAGCAAGATTGATAAGAAAGTGGTTGAGTGACAGTTTCAGCCCGGTGATCAAGTTTTAGTCTTACTGCCAATGCCTGGCTCTGCTCTCATTGCCCGTTTTTCAGGTCCCTATGTGGTGGAAAGCAAAGTGTCTGACACAGATTGTCATCCGCATGCCTGAGAGCAAAAGGAAAATCTGGTTATAACATTAACATGCGCCAGCCTTATCATTCCAGAGAAGCTGCCCAGGGGAGGAAGAAAAAACTCTGGAGACTGCCCCCCCTGGTGAGGTATATGCTTCATTGGTTTGTGTGGGTTCCTTGTCTGAGGATGGGTTGACAATGCCTACTGATGGTCAGCAGTGTGGCAGGTTGTCTAATTCTGAGTATCTTTCTGGAATCGATTCACATCTGTCCTACCTTCCCAAATGCCAGCGGGATGATGTAATCAGTTTACTCCACTCCTATCGCAGTTTAGTGATGTGCCATTGTGCACTAATGTGTTACAACATGACAATGTCGGTACTGTGGCGCCAATTAAGCATCGTGCCTACCGCTGCCCTGTAGGGAAACGGTGAAAAAAGAAGTGCAATACCTGCTGGAAAATGGTTTGGCCAAGCCCAGTTGAAGCCCCTGGAGTTCTCTATGTTTAATGGCTCCTAAATCTGATCGCACCAGTAGAGTTGGGTTCCCTAATCGTTATTATTGCATTAAAAGTTATTGAAGTGTCTTTATAACAAACTACTAGTTTGTTTTTATGGGAGGGGGTGTTACGGCTGTAACGCTGTGTGGTGTTTCTTTCCCTCCCGTGTGTCTCTCCAGGTGCAGTCCCGCTTCCTAGCTGGGTCTATGACTAGTCTCTTGCACCATTAATGCCTGGGCATAAAGACTTGAAGAAGAAAGCAGGTGGTTCCCAATTGGCCATTCAGTAACTTCTAGTCTGCATGTTATGTAGAGTTTAACCCTCGTGAGCTGGTGTGTACCGAAATTGGTAGTTTGACTCCATTTTAGAGGGAGGGTGTAGTCTATCGACTGTTTGTTGGTTTTGTATTGTTCTTTGTTGTATTTAAAACTAGACCAGCCTTCCCTTTTTTATGTAAGGCTAGACTTCTGATCTGTTTGTTTTGTGGCGTCTGTCTTGGTTAATTGATATTGAGTTATTAAATAAATTCTTAATTTCTCATAGATCTGTTTTCTTCGCTTATTTTTCCCTGGGTTAATTTTTAGTGTTACCACCTCATCCCCTGGACTTCCTTGGGGATGTAACAGTGTCTATACGCACGCATGTGAGCATGAGTGTATGCTTATCATTGCTGATCTCTATGAATTGTGCCCACAGACACTATTGATTACATGGAAGTTGCCATTTTTGCTGCGTGTGCTCAGTTCGTGTGCTCAGTTCGTGTGTGTGTGTGTGAGTGTGAGTGTGTGTGTGTGTGTGTGTGTGTGAGTGTGAGTGTGAGTGTGAGTGTGTGTGTGTGTGTGTGTGTGTGTGTGTGTGTGTGTGTGTGTGTGTGTGTGTGTGTGTAAAAATGTCTTACCGGGCAGTCAGCTGTGGCTAGGTCCAGTTGCGCCAAGTGGGAAAGACTGTCTCTGTGCACTGTAAACAAAACAATTACTATTCAGAATACATTTCACCTTTGGTTTTGCATCATTTACTTAAGTCAGCATTGCTAAGACGTGCTGAAATGAAAAGGGTAAAAAAAATCTTTTTCCATTCTTTTAGCTAAGTAGCCATGCCCTAATTTTACGCAATCTACTAATGTCAACAAATGTGCAAAATTTGAAGAGTGTAACTTTATATCATCCCACAAGGCTCCTGCCCCCTTCCACCTTGTCATATAAAAGCCAAGCTCACTTCAATGTTATTTTTCTAAACTGTTTGCATCTATCACATGTGATAAGACAATGTTTCAGCATTGTACTTTTGTTTGCTCTCCTACTTGCTGTCCGGTTGGTTTGGATTTGGTTCATTTTGAGGAAGCAGAAATTTTTATATGTTCACCATGTCCCAATGTTCATTTTTGACCAAATATACACTCCAGTGCTAAGGAGAAACATTCTCAAAAGCCCATTTCGGCTCACCTTTATCTCAGATTTACAATGAGCTAAAGCTTTTTTTTGATGCAAACATGGACAAATAATTCCTGCAATGGTTACAGAAAGCATTTCAAATATTAATTCTTAACAACTGACTAAAGTAAGCAGGTTGACTTCAAGGAAGGGAAAGGACAGCCCAAGTAGTTAAACGATTGGATGACCACATAAGCGTCTCTACAGACACAATTGGCTGTGTCTGCAGGTGGGAAGCCAGATGTGGGTATGTGTCCTGGTTGTTGCACTAGCGCCTCCTCTGGTTGGTCAGGGCACCTGTTCGGGGGGGGGGGGGACTGGGAGGGAATAGCGTGATACTCCCACGCACTACGTCCCCCTGGTGAAACTTCTCACTGTCAGGTGAAAAGAAGTGGCTGGTGACTCCACATGTATCAGAGGAGGCATGTGGTAGTCTGCAGCCCTCCCTGGATTGGCAGCGGGGGTGGAGCAGCGACTGGGACGGCTCGGAAGAGTGGGGTGATTGGCCAGGTACAACTGGGGAGAAAAGGGGGGGGAAACCCCCCCCCTAAAAAAAGGGGAAGAAAGTGAGAAAGAAGGGGGGGGAACTAATGGACATAACAAGTTAGGAAAAGAGGATGAATTCAAATTCTTGTACATTTCCATCGCCCTACTCATGATTTGAAATTCAAGGTATAAGCCTGGTAGATTTTTGCTAGTCTGCAGGTACAGATGAATAAGGAATCAAAACAAAAGACAGATGATATCTCCACCAACCAGCCTGCCCCCCCCCCATAAGTGAAGAGTGGAAGGATTCAAATAGACAAACTTTACCATGCTATAATTCCCTCCTTATGCTGTACGACAAGGTATATATACGTATAAGACTGCTGAAGGAGGACCAAAATCAAACAAAAATGGGAAATTTGCCTCCACCCCACCAGCAACCCACCCATGACTCCCAACAGCAGTGAATATACACAGTCTCAACAAGTGAACAGAGAGGAGAAAAAAAGCACTTTGTGGAGCGTAAAGCAATTCTGATCAAGGTTTTAATACCGAAATGTCAATAAAGTAGCCTACAGTAGTTGTAAAAGTGCAGGAGTCACTCTGTTCCACGTTGATGTATTGGCCTCCTACACATTTACAAAAAATACTTGGTTGAGTGTACAAAGGCCTTTTGATGCTGGAACATAAAAAGGCAGGAACACTATAGTATTATTTCACAGTCAATGACTGACAAGAGCTTACATCCTGAGTTCCTGTTGAGTGAAGAAAAGTTTGAATACAAAATGTCTAGTTTCAAAGATGTGGTTAAGTGTCAGCTAATATCCATACAGACCTCCTGTTGAACTGTAGGCCTGTATGGGGGAAGCATGCATCCCACACATACACATCCAATCTCTTATATAAAACAGATTACACACAGTAGTTTCTTTTAAGACAAGTTGGTATGTCTTCTTTGAGTCAAGAGTGGGCAACTGATTTTAGTATAACACAAAGCATAAAGGCTTATAGTGCATTGTTAGTCACACTGGTTGCCTACTTACCTTCCACTTCAATCTCTGTGCATTGTAGCTATCTTGTAAGTCCCTATACCTGTAGCTCCTCACCATATCTGTATCTACACAACATACCACAGTGTATCAAGATGGTCTGCTTTCCCCCCATGTTTTGCAATATGTGCCCATCCTTTGGGGGAAGTTTGTCAACCTAGAATGTTTATAAAGGATGAGATGGGCTCAAGATGTACAGAAGCTATTCTGCAACACCAAAAAAAAACTGACCTGAATATATGGATTAGACAGTAGGCAACATTGTAGCGAAAATCTTACAGTGTAAAGAGTTGGCATCTTCAAGTCTGCTCATGTTAAGGTTTACATCATCAGACCATAGGCGGAAATCCCGGCCCTGGGAAAAATATGATATATCCCCCCCAATATTTCACCCCTGATGTACAGCACTACTTTTGGTGTCCCCCTCAGGAATTGCACTTGAGAAAATTTCATGTAATTGTCCCCTCCAAAGTTGATATCAGATTTTCACCCCTGCATCAGACTGATTAATTTCCAACCCCAAAGCAAGTATCAAATTTTTCACAATCCCTCTTAAATTCATTGCTATATAAATTGCAACTTGATTGATGATTGATTGCCAAGTGTCCCATTGCAGCAGAGCCATGCCCAACCTGTTGCGAACTCACCTGTGAAGGTGCCGAGACTGGGGTCATATCCAGGCAACCCCTCCTCCTGGAACACTCGTTTTAGGTTTACCCTGAGTGCTCCTTCGTTCTCTCCGTCCTCCGCCTTCCTCCCTCCTCCACTGGGTCTACTGTCTCTTTCGGTCTCCCTCTCTCTATACGAGGAATTCTCCAGTGCTTTCTGGATCTTCTCCTCCCTCTCCTCATTGGTCCAGCTGACAGGTACAGTTGGCCAATCGATGCCCAGGGTTTGGAGGAAGGTGGTGATATCACTGTCCTCAGGAAGAATGGGGCAGTAGGACACAGTGAATCTGAAATGACAAGGAAAATTTCATTGATTATTTCACCAATCCCTCAGTAAGATAAAACTTTGCCTTATTGCTCTAATGTCACTATTACTCTTAGTGGGGTGTCAGATGTCAGAGGAAAAAGAAACGATTGCTAAGCTCTGATTGGTGGGTTACTGTGTCAATCAATATTTTACAAATGGTTAATTATTACATCCAAGTTAGTCCCACAAGGTCATCAGTTCTGCTACCATACAAAGCCGGTTCTTTTTTTTGGATATAGGAGCAGGAAGGTGACCTGGTATTTAAACACCTTCAACCAGAGGACTACAGATTTTGACCTCCTGTATCAACTAGTGTCCATCCTTACAATAAGAGATACTGAACACCAACAAGCCCTGGAGCTGTCCTCTACTAACCCTTGCACCCTGACCTTCCTGGGTCAGTAGAAATAGATTTCTCTACAGAGATCAATAAAGCATCACATTATTATCATAAAGCACAGACTTCCTGTCTTCTATGTTTCCACAAAGTTTTTTCACTTGTCATTCCTAATAAAAAGGGATACTTAAATTACTAGTGGCGAGCTTACTACCCTGCACTTGACAAGGCATATTGTTTTGTAAAGGGCACCTTCTGACATGAGGAACACAAGTGGATCTTACATTTAGCCAGTGTTGTGCCTCTTATACAGAGTGACTTGGAATAAGCACAACAGAAGAATAACTTTCAGTTCCTACATCAAAAATGACTGAAAAGTAAGGATTGGCACAGGTCTGAGCGACAATGTCCTGAAAATTTTCATGGGACCATCACAAATAAGAGAACAGCTCAGAAAATAAGTAAAAATGAAAAGCAACGAGAGACGGAGCTCTTAAGATTAAGAGCAAGTTGGAATAAAAACAGGTAGCTGAAGTAAAAGTATTGCAGAGTGGATATTTATTAGGAGTTAGCGGAAGACTCACCCCTGTTGTCTAAGCATTGCCCCCATGTGGTCAGCCAGCAGAACTGTCCTTAACTGGCCCAGAGTCAGCATACCAGGAGTAGGTACATTGGGTTTAGGGTGCAGTGCAGGGCAGTTGAGCACCACGCAGCCCTGCCTCTGACACGAAGGCTTCATGTAATCTGAAGCTCCAACTGCTAGGACAGCCCTAAAGCATGCAGTCCGGTCAACCCTCACCCTCAACCCTTCACCCATCACCTCTCCATCAGCAACAGGGAGAACACCACTCCCACAGAGGGAGAGGACCCTCGACATCACCATTGAAGGGACCTGGATGGATAAGATAAGATGGGATAAGATAAGATAAATGAATCTCCATAAGGAACGAGTGAAATGTGTGGAAAATGGACAGGGGATGGTATATTATCGATTAACAGGTCAATCAATAAATGAAAAAGTAGTGAGTGAGTGAAGGATAGCAAAGAAATGAGGACCACATTCACATTCACTTATTTAGAGATTTCGAGATAAGCCACACCCATGCAGACACGTGTATGGGCGAACACACAGAGATGGAAGAATGTCAGTGTACACGCATACAAGTGAAGAACACAAACACACATTAGAACACAGACATATTCTAAGATACATAAGGGAGCCAAACATACAAAATTATTAGCCTTCCTCATACATGTACGTGCACAAACAAACTAAAATAAAAGAGCCCAAGCCCAACAATCAGGTAATGACTACACAGTTTGGGACAGTGAGACGTTATTGGTGTAGTCCTTATAGGACTCATTTTCACTCCATTATCATCATAATGGAACATGTTTGACAGCAGCAGACCTGCAGTTCAAGTAGGGAAATATCCAATTGCTTTAATGAAGCAAAACAGAAAACTTGGTGTGTTTTCTGTTGCTGATGTGTGCATCTGTCTGGCGACACACACACACATATACACACACACATATACACACACCGATCAGCCAAAACATTAAACCCACTGATGGGTGAAGTGAATAACATTGAATATCTCATTACAATAGCACCTGGCACCTGTCAATGGGTGGGATATATTAGACAGCAAGTGAACAGTCAGTTCTTGAAGTTGATGTTTTGGAAGCAGGAAAAATCGGCAAGCATAAGAATCTGAGCAACTTTGACAAGGGTCAAATTGTGATGGCTAGATGCCTGGGTCAGAGCATCGCCAAAATGGCAGGTCCTGTGGGGTTTTCCCGGTATGCAGTGGTCAGTACCTACCAAAAGTGGTCATATGAAGGACAACTAGTCAACCAGCTACAGGGTCATGGGTGCCCAAGGCTCATTGATGCACATGGGGAGCGAAGGCTAGTCAATCTGGTCCAATCCCAGAGAAAAGCTACTGTAGCTTAAACTGCTGAAAAAGTCAATGCTGGCGATGATAGACAGGTGTCAGAACACAGTGCATTGCAGCTTGCTGTGTATAGGGCTGCATATCTGCACACCAGTTAGAGTGCCCATGATGACCCCTGTCCACCGCCAAAAGCGCCTACAATGGGCATGTGAGTGTCAGAAATGGAGCAAAGAAAGGTGGCCTGGTCTGATGACTCACGTTCTCTTTTACATCATGTGCATGTGTGTCGTTTACCTGGGGAAGAGATGGCACCAGGATGCACTATGGGAAGAAGGCAAGCCAGCAGAGGCAGTGTGATGCTCTGGGCAACGTTCTGCTGGGAAACCTTGGGTCTTGGCATTCATGTGGATGTTACTTTGACACATACCACCTACCTAAACATTGTTGCAGACCAAGTACATCCCTTCATGGCAAGGGTATTCCCTGATGGCAGTAGCCTCAGGTGGTTTTAATGTTTTGGCTGCTCGGTGTAAATATATTGCATCTGGCATCCAGGGGCCCACGATCGGTGCCGCGGGCGGGTAGTCGATGTTGGCTCTATTATGGTGTGGCTGTGTCGGCGGCCTCAAATCAACCAAGCGAACGTTAATTCATCCAGCATTGCCAATAGATGTTTGGCTGGGTCCAGGTCTGTGAATCCACCCACTCCACTGAGTTAGTTGACTACTGATTCTTCTTCAGTGTCAGACTGAAGATGGAAATGGAGTGTAACGACATGACAATTGTGTATGATATCAGGCAAAATAGATGTCATTAATTCGTGAAGGTAAAATTTAGGTTTCCGTGGCCCAAAAACTCACCTCTCAAACGCTAATGGTGTGTGTGTGTGTGTGTGTGTGTGTGTGTGGCTGTCAACTGGGCTGATGTCAACACAAGCGTTCATAATTGGTCCATCGACCGCAAAAAAAGAAGAAGAAGAAAACAACGAACAGACGCATAAAATAAAACACAACTGAAATGTCATACCAACATCATCATCATCGTACCGACCTGGCCGTCCGCATAGAGCGTGTTGAGCATGGTAGTCGGCGACAGAAAATCCCTGTTTCGGAGGTTTTTAGCGCTGCTCTCCTTGAACCAAAGCTTCTCCGGTTCGCCGGAGGTCCTGTCCGCGGCACCGGGGACGCTCCCCCGCTTTGCCCGGAGCGCCAGGCTCAGTGCACGCACTGTCGGGCTGATCCGGAGGGGGGACGGTTCCTCGATTGTCTCCATCGTCGTACACGTTAACTAGTCGGCTCGCCAACAGACTATCACACACATACACACACACACATACATACATACACAAGTCACAACATGCTCATACCGATGGCTAAAACCTAACTACACACGCCGTCTCCTGAGATTTGAAACAGAATAATCGCAAACTGTCTTTATTTTTCCCACCCGACCCCGCACGCACGCAACGACCTCGCATCGGCTGGGAAAATTCCGCATTGGCTGGAATTGTGCACGGAACTGTTAACATGCACACGATGTTTCCTCGGGACCCTTTTCCTTGTGGACCCGGTGATTTTTTTTTAATTAAAGAAAAATAATTACAAAACTAATATAATTCAAATAACCAGACGCCAGTAATCAATACAAATTCTACCGCCATCATAAAAAGTATTATATTTGTAATTCTTCATTAAATTTAACAGACACACATTTTCTTTTTATTCTTGATACACAAGAGACTCAATCAAGGAATGATAATCAAATAACAACACCTTAAAGCACGACTTAGATTTCTGAAATTTGGATTTGTGTTTATATAGTATTTCCCCAATAATATCATAAGGATTACAAATTTCTTCAACAAGATATCATTGTAAACAAAACCTGTAATAACACTTTCACACTCAATCACAATTCGTTGACTATTTTTGCTCAGTGGCGCCCCCAGAAATTTTTCATAGGGGTGGCCAAATGGGGCAATTGAAAAGCTTGGGGTGGCACACCAAAACCAAAAGCCATGACTGAATTTCAGGAATTCTATTTTGCTGTTGTAGTATACTGTATAGGCTAGTTGAAAACTGTCAATATGAGAGTTAAGTTAAGCTGCTGTCAGAGGCAGACTGTGTATGAGGGAGGGAGTGTGACGCAGTGACGGCTGGCTGCCTGGCTATGCATTTGTTATTTCCTTTGACATGAATTATTATGAAAAATATACATTATTGATTTAAATGAACAGCCCCTAATGTAAAATATCAGATAGAAGCACATTATGCATAATCAGAAGCATATTCTGCATATGCCACTCGTGGCTGGGGGGGCAGCGGGGGGGGGGCAGGGATAGTATCAGGGTGGTCGTGGCCACCCCTGGCCACTGTTTTTGCTCAAAATATAATCCTCCAAGTTTGTCCAAAGTTTGATGGAATAAAGACAACCATAAAATAAATTTATCAAAGTTTCACAATAATCAACAAAAACTAAATTTGGTGTCTATTTCTAAAAATTTTGATAATCTTTATTTGGAGGGATTGACAGCTGATGATTGCTTATGGCATGAAACAGGCTTGTACTGTCCATTAAAGAATTTACTTGAATCATTGGATTATTTGGAGGGATATATATTGTGCAAAATGTTTAGATGTACCTCTTTTACTTTGCTATTAAAACAAAATTCAAAGGGGAGTAGCCAAGCATTTTGCCACTGTACATCTGGAAACAGAATTCCAGAAGAATTTTCACCTGTAAATAGAGTGTAGATTATTAAAGTACTTTCTACAAGAAAAATACTACTGCAGTCTTGCTACTTCAGAATCTCCCACATAATTCATTGTGCTACTTAGTGTTTCTTTGTAATTATTTGTCTTCAAATAAATTTGTAAATTTGACTCTAAATACAAAAGTAAAATTTACAATGTTTTTGTCATCTTATTGCTGCCACACCAGAAATATATATATATATATTATAAATACACACACACACACACACACACACACACACACACACACACACACACACGTGTCTACTTATTCATGTACGTTACGAATTAGTGAGCCAAGGCAGCGATTGTCGGGGATTTTGCATTGGCCGAAAGGGGTTGTACTACGGTAAGGGGATCACCATTTGAGAAATAAAAATGGATTACCATGCCAGTTACTAACCTTTGCAGCGGTATTTAACTGTCTGCACTCTTAGTGCTAAATTAGCTGTCGCTAGTGTAATATTTGCTAGTAATATTTGATTTGCTAATGTCCCTTACGGCTTTCCGTAGCGCCACAACAAAGTCACGTGAGGTACGTAACAACGTCAGTGGGAATCCGGTCGGTGAATAAACACCCAGCACGAGAGAAGTCGTCCTTGCTTTATTAATGTTATAAGTTAACATAGTCAGAGGGCACAGATCATTACATGGTGTCAGAGTAGCGGAGTTTAAATACCCAATATGGATTCGTACGGCGTTCCAGCTCCACGGATGGACTGGGAATCGGCGAACTTACCTGAAGCATGGAGACGATTTCGACAAACAACGGAGCTAATGTTCACGGGCCCCCTGCGCGGGAAGAATGAAGAGGAGAAATGCAGCTACCTCCTGCTCTGGATAGGGGGAAAAGGGCGCAATGTGCACAACACTTGGACACTCAGCGGAGAACAAGCCAAGAAGCTAGAAACGTACTACGATAAGTACACTGAGTACATCACCCCCAAAGCAAACCCGATTTATGCCAGATATAAATTTCATGAAAAGATGCAGGGAGAGAGTGAATCCTTCGAACAATTTGTAACTGAGCTAAAAATCCTAGTCAAAGACTGTGGCTACCCAGATGCCGACGAGATGGTGAGGGACCGCATCGTGTTTGCCACCAACTCACCCAGAGTGAGAGAAAAGCTACTTAGCCAGGGAGCTGAGCTAACGCTAGAAAAAGCCATAGATGTAGCCCGCTCACACGAGCTAGCAAAGCAACAGCTAAAGTTTATGGGCCAGGGCAGCACACATGAAACGGTGCACGCAATAGGCAGAAAGACCTACAAACCGAACGCACCCAAAGCAGCTAACGCTAACTTCAGACAAAGGGAAGGTAACGTTAGCACCGCCGCTAGGGCGTGTAGCTATTGTGGAGGGCTACACGGCGCTAAAGCCACTTGCCCAACTAAGGGTAAACAACGCATTAAATGCAAGAAGCTTAATCATTTTGCTAAAGTACGCAAGTCTAGCTCCCAGGGACAGACAAAGTACTACCGCGGCACAGTACATGCCGTCGGAGAGAACCCAGAAGAGTACACCACTGACAGAGAGCAGGAAGAACTGTACTTCGACAACATTACAGTGGAGAGCACCGCTGTGGGAGAACAGACAGAGCTGTACATAGACTGTATCTCAATAGAGAACAACGGAAAAAGCAACGAGCAGGCTTACGTAGAGGTTGGAATTGGCACACCTCCACAGAAGGTAAAGTTTAAACTAGACACTGGGGCACAGGCCAATACTATTCCCACCAACCTGTTCCAGGCACTGTTAAAAAATGTGACACTGAAACCAGCAATACACAGACTCACTGAATATGGAGGAGGCGCGCTGAGCGTGAAAGGCACATGCAAACTCAAATGTAAGTACAGAGACAATGCAATGATGCTGGACTTTTACGTCATTGACACAAACGCCCCACCAGTCATGGCAATGAAAACATGCCGTGACCTAAACTTGGTAAAAATAGTGATGGCTGTGAGCGAGGAAAACAATGTCACATCACAGAGCATAATGGATGAGTATGCAGATGTTTTCCAGGGAATAGGAGAGTTCCCAGGCGAGTGCACCTTCCGCGTCACACCAGATGCAACGCCGGTCATCTGCCCGCCACGCAGAATCCCCATCGCCCTACGCAGCAAACTGAGGGACGAGCTTGACAGCATGGAGAAAGGCGGCATAATCTGTAAGGTAACAGAACCCACAGAATGGGTGAACGCACTCGTCATTGTTGAGAAGCCAAAGACAGGCAAACTTAGAGTGTGTTTAGACCCCAGAGCTCTTAACAAAGTGATACAACGACCTCACTACCCCCTCCCCACGCTGGAGGACGCCACCACAAAGCTCGCTGGAGCTGAGTACTTTAGCGTGTTAGACGCGCGGTCAGGCTATTGGGCCATCAAACTGAGCACTGAATCCTCAATGTTGACGACATTTAACACAGTGTTTGGCAGGTATCGTTTCCTCAGACTGCCATTCGGAATCGTGTCCGCTCAAGACGAGTTCCAGAGACACGTGGATGAAACATATGAAGGATTGGACGGTGTGACGGCCATAGTGGACGACATACTAGTGTTCGGCAAGACTAAAGAGGAACATGACCAGCGTCTCAGAGCGATGCTGAAGCGCACAAGGGAGCGAGGGGTGAGGCTCAACCCCGACAAGTGTCACATATGCGTGTCCGAGGTAAGCTACTTCGGCCACACGCTCTCACACGAAGGCATCAAACCAGACCCACACAAGGTGAAGGCGGTCAAGGACATACAACCCCCACAGAACAAAGCAGAGCTGGAGACAGTCCTCGGCATGATCAACTACCTCGCCAGATTCGCTCCACACCTCTCACAGATAAACTCACCCCTCAGACAGCTTCTGAAACAGGACAGTGAGTTTGTGTGGGATGCAGTCCACGACAAGGCGTTCCAAGAGATGAAGAATCTCATTACACAGCACCCAGGTCCAGTACTCTCATATTTCGACCCGCAGAAAGAGCTGTGACTCCAAGTGGATGCATCCAAAAGTGGCCTTGGGGCTGTCATGCTCCAAGATGGCAAACCAATTGCCTATGCGTCCAAGTCACTCAACAGCACTGAAGAAAACTACGCACAGATAGAGAAGGAGCTCTACGCTGTGGTCTTCGGCTGCAAGAGGTTCCACGAGTACATGTACGGACGAAAAGTGATTGTGGAGTCAGACCACAAGCCTCTGGAGGCAATACTAAAAAAGCCACTGGCAGCAGCACCACCCCGGCTGCAACGGATGATCCTGGCGCTCCAAAAATACGACATCCAAATCATCCACCGCCCCGGTAAGGACATACCGGTGGCCGACACACTGTCACGCAAGTCAATAGAACACCACGGCAGTGACCTACAGGAAGGGATGGAGGCCCAAGTGCACACAGTCCTCAGCAACATCCCTGTGAGCGACACAAGACTCACAGAAATCAAGCAGGAAACAGCGCAAGATCCACAGCTCACCGCACTCAGACGAGCCACACTCACTGGCTGGCCAGACACAAAGAAAAAGTGCCCGCCCAGCATCCAGGAATACTGGAACCACAGAGCAGAAATCTCAGAAATGGACGGTATCCTGTTCAAAGGTGAGAGAATCATTGTCCCCCAAAAGCTTCGCAAGGACATGATACAGCGCATCCATGCCAGCCACCTTGGCGTGGAAAAAAGCAAATGCCGAGCAAGAGACTTACTGTTCTGGCCTGGCATGGGGAAACAGATCGAGGATGCGGTAGCAGACTGCAGCATATGCCAAGAACGGCGCAGCGCAAATGCAAAGGAACCAATGAGGTCACACGCCATACCCAAGCGGCCGTGGCAAGTGATAGGCACAGACCTATTCACATGGAACTCACAGGACTTCATAGTCACTGTGGACTACTACTCCAGATTCTTCGAGCTAGAGAGACTTTACAGCTGCACCTCATCTGCCGTCATCATGAAGCTGAAAGCAGCAATGGCTCGACACAGAATCCCCGAGACTATCGTCAGCGACAACGGTCCGTGCTACAGCTCTGGTGAGTTCCGCAACTTCTCACAGACATGGGGTTTCTCACACACCACCACAAGCCCCCACTACCCACAGAGCAACGGCCTCTCCGAGAAGACTGTCCAGACGGCCAAACGCATCCTGGACAAAGCCAAAGCTGAGAACAAAGACCCCTACATGAGCTTACTGGAGTATCGCAACACACCGGTGGACAACCTGAAATCACCGGCACAGCTACTGATGAGTCGGAGGCTGCGGTCCATTCTCCCATCAACAGCAAAACACCTGCAGCCACAGATCGCCAGTCAGGAGGATGTTCACAAAAGGAGAGAGGTATGTCAACAGCGCCAGCAGGCATACTACAACCGAACAGCCAAACCTCTGCCCCACCTGCCCGCAGGCACACCAATCCGCTTCCGGCAGGAGGATGGATCCTGGAGACCTGCAACTGTGGAAAGACCAGCGAACACAGACAGGAGCTACCACATCCAAACCAAAGAAGGTCAGATATACCAACGCAACCGTCAACACCTGCGACAAAGCAGAGTGAACACTCACACTACACACACACACACTTCACAGCAGACTGTTACCAGCGCTAACAACAACACACAAGCCCATCAGCAAGAGCATGCTGAACCTCCAGACACGAACAATCAGCGACAACCAGACACACAGCCTGGTTACACCACGAGGTCAGGTCGCACGATCAAACCAAGACAAATCCTTGACTTATGAATGTTAAAAAAAAGAGAGAATTTTACACCAACCTGTACTATACCTGCTATGTTTTGAAAAGAAATTTTTACAGCGTTCACTTACCTTGTGTACCTACCTGCTGTTTGCAGTTACCAGTAATGAAATGAAAAAAAAAAGATGAAATGTTATTACGGTGTCACATTTAGACAGTGAAGGAAATGTTTTACACTACTTGTTGCAGTCCAGTTATATAAGAGTTCCACTTTCATATTCTTTCTTATTAAGATTGTATTCGCTTATAAACGTGCTCAACGTGGTCTGTATCTCTGCAGAGAAAGCAGCACTTTTCAGAAAAAGGGAGATGTAATATTTGCTAGTAATATTTGATTTGCTAATGTCCCTTACGGCTTTCCGTAGCGCCACAACAAAGTCACGTGAGGTACGTAACAACGTCAGTGGGAATCCGGTCGGTGAATAAACACCCAGCACGAGAGAAGTCGTCCTTGCTTTATTAATGTTATAAGTTAACATAGCCAGAGGGCACAGAACACTACAGCTAGCATCGAGGAATTAATGTTGATCAAGTTATTTCAGCAGTAGCAAACGTGGTTCCGTTTCATGCGTATGACTAACCTTACCATTAACTGAGCTGAGCTAACATGCTAATGAGCCAGCTGATTAGCTTAACTGAAGCGCAGTTAATTTATCTGGTGGCAGAGTTGTTAGCAAATTAATTGGATTAGCGATTTATGAAATTACTGTATTTTAATAAGGCTATATGTTAGACATTGTAACGTGCATGGATAAGTAGACGCGTTGGTCCTTGATTAACGGGTCGGACCCTTTAATCTACTGGTTAACGTTGTCGCTTGCGGTGCAGGAGATACGGGTTCGCGTCCCGGTTGTGGCGACGGTATCTCGGACTGCCCCCCGAATTCGCTACAATATATTTAAGATACAAAACAAGGTTGGTGTTATTACATAATCTTTCAAGTCTTAGCATGAAGTGGGGGTTGGAGGATTGAATTCAGATGGGGGGGGCAACCCGGGATCCGCAGCCACAGTCAGGACGCGAACCCGTACCTCCTGCACCGCGGGCGACAGCGTTAACCAGTGGACTGAAGGGTCCAACCCATCAGGCCCTGTCTTCGTATATCTAACACTAACCCCCTCCTTTGAGAAGCGCATCCAATGGAGGGAACCACCACATAGCCCCCTTCCTTCGGGATTCGCGGTCGCCATAGCCAGGACGCGAACCTGGGGCTCCCGCACCGCAAGCGATTACGTTAACCACTCGACTAAAGGGTCCAACCCGTTACCAATTATTTATCCGTGCACGTTACACTGAGACCGTGAGGTCATTGGAAGCGCGTGCGCCAGGTTCGCGCCCCGGCTGTGACGGTCCGGCCGGGGACGCCCTTCCTGAAGGAAGGGGGCAATGTAACGACCACGGATGAATAGGCTCGGTAGCCCTTGGCTAACCCGTTAGTCGACCGGTTAACGTTGTCCCACTTCTGACACCAAATTAGCGAATTCAGGGAGGCAGTCCGGGAACCGTCGCCAGAGCCGGGACGCGAACCCGTACCTCCCGCACCGCGGGCGACAACGTTAACCGGTCGACTAACGTGTCTTCGTATACGTTACAATATTATCTGAGCTCCGGATTCCCTCGTGTCTTTGCAAACCTTTGCTGTGCTAACGTCTTTTGATAGACATCGCATGTTGGACCGTTAATTTGGTGTAGGTAACGTTACTAATGGGCCAACTAAGTTAGCGCTCGGACAGTTCTTTGGCCTCATGGTTGATGGCAAGCTTAACGTTACATTAACTTGGTGCCAGACTCCAGTTCTAGCCCTCCCCTTCTCTCTCTAACGTTATCTGCGTGCCTGCGCGCGTGTGTGAAAGAAAGAGAAATGATGAATGCTGTGTGTGTGTGTGTGTGTGTGTGTGTGTGTGTGTGTTTGTGTGTGTGTGTGTTAAGGGTATTGCGACACCCACACTTTCACAGAAACATGATTCCACTTGATCACAGAAGGTTGCATCAGTTCATCTGGACACGTTTATTGAGAGAAATGTTGCATTATAGTGACTTCTTCACTCTCAACTGACTGCACGTATCCCCACCCTTATAAACAATACAGGGGCATAACGAGCGAAAACAACGATCAGTTTCATGGCTATTTAAATTGCTGCGACCATTAACTAGAGTTACAACGGCAACGATTACTATTCACGTTTGCGATCACAGAATTGTAAAATGGCGACAGACTATTAGCCCCCCCCCCTCACCCACCCACCACCGGCTCAGGGATGGTCGTTCCCTCGTCACGTAGATGGTGTCTTTGACTCCCAGTTCAAACTAGCGTTGCTCCCTATCAAGGATGTGCACATCCTCTTTGAAAGAGTGGCCACTGGCCTGCATATGAGTGCAGACTGCGGAGTCCTGGCCTGATGAGTTAGCTCTTCCGTGTTGTGCCATCCTCTTGGCCTGCGTCTGTTTGGTCTCTCCGATGTACAAGTCACAGCAATCCTCTCAGCACTTAACAGCGTACAAGATATTGCTCCGTTTGTGCCGGAGGACCCGATTCCTTGGGGGTGGACCAATTTCTGGCGTAGCATCTTTTGGGGTTTTGAAAGCAGCTGAGATGCAGTGTTTGGACTGAACACACGGAATCACCACTGGTTTACGTTTAGGCAGCTGTTGTCCTTCTTCTCTCTTCGATCGGCTGATGCACTGTTTGGGCGTCTTCCTGGCTTTGACAAATGCCCAGTTAGGATAACCACACTTAACCAGGGCCTGTTTAATGTGGGATTTCTCCCCTTCCCCGGCCGCTGTGTCAGTGGCGACGTTGTCAGCTCGGTGGTCCAGCGTCCTGATGTCTCCTAGTTTGTGCTCCAGTGGATGATGAGAGTCAAACCTTAAGTACTAATCAGTATGTGTTGGTGTACAGTGAACATCAACAGTCAAGTGTCCCCCATCACCAGCTGCAGTTTCACAGTCTAAGAAGGGGGACACGTGGGCTTGCTAAGTCTGCTTTGGAAGGAAACCGAAAGCTAGCTTGCAATCTAAAATTGCAAGCCTTCAGTTTTATAGAAGTGCATTAATTTTGTTCTCGTGTTAGGTTCTCATTTACATAACTTAAAGCTATTTGATTGGGCTTAAAATCTTTTTTTAAAAATTAAAAAAAGCGGTTTTTCCTACATCAACTCAGTACTGCTGTGTTTTGCTTGTTTAGGATAGGCAATCACATCAGGTATCAACCCTAATGAGAGAGAATGACGTTAACGCTGCACAGGTGAGCAGTAAAATGAGATTAGTTTTAAGGTTTGCCCTCATAGTTTGCCCTTATAGTTAATGCTGTGGACATGTTGGTGTGTTTGTTGTAGAGAGGCATTAAGCAGGAGGTAGAGGAGATTTGGGGGGTGCTCAGGAATATTAACATTGAGCTCCATTATATCAATGATTGTGTAGAATGTTTATGAAGAAGTGGGGTCAAGGGGCCAAATGTATAAACCATGCCTACACACAAAAAGTGAACTTACGCCACTTTCCACGCAGGTTTCCAAATGTATAAAAGTCCACGGGCAGTGAGAATGTAACGCTAGTACTAGTACGCATCTTTCACACAATGCATACTGTATACGCAGTCTTCTGAGTCTTGATGGTGTGATGTTGCGAGTTGGCAAAAAAGGATGATAAAAGTGGGAATTTGGGCGACATTTTATTTAGAGCTTTTTTCTTTCACTACATTGTGTTAGGATGTAATCTTTAGCTTAAATAAACCTTCATTTATGATTACATCGTGATACATGAGTGGTTACCAACCTTTTTTTTTGTCAAGCGTTAATTTCGTTGTATCTTGAGTAAAAATGTTTGCCGCTATTCATTGAAACAATTTTAATGATAATGATCTTTACATAAATAAACAAATAAGTAGTGCATGATCTTTATATAAATAAAAATTATCCTTTATTATTTGGGAGTAAGAATAACCTACACCTTCGGGTTTGACCAATTAACATATCATTAAAATGCTACTATATAAAGGTTGTAGCCATGTGTAATGGCTGTGCCAAATGATACAATGGCTGCTTTGGCGTTGAAGATATTGCTGTTGTGCAATTTAGGCAAGCTCGAGTCTTCAGAGACCCTACTGAGTTTCTGGCCCATGATCATGACTGGCGCCACTTTCGATTTCCAAGAGCTGTTCTCTTGGAATTGTGTACTGAAATGGGTCCTGCGTTGGAATGACACTCTCGGAGAAACCATGCCACCCCCATCCATCTACAGGTGTTGGCAACAATCGGGGTTTTGGCAATGCTTGCAGACAGGTCAGGGATATCCCAGTCTGCCGTGAGCCCCCATTGCGTGGGGTGGCATAATTTCTTTGAGTAATAAATACATCAGGTTCCCTTACACAGCAGCTGAACAGGCCAACATCAAAATGCAATTTGCACTGATTTCCGGTTTCCCAGGTGTATTCGGCGCCGTCGGCTGCACACATGCTGCCATAAGGGCACCTTGGGTGGATGAATTTGTTTACGTTAATCGGAAACATTTTCCCGCCATCAATGTCCAGATCATTTGTGATGCGCAAATGATGCTAACAAATGTGGTTGCCAAATGGCCTGGGTCAAGCCACGATTAATTTATTACAGGTGCTCTGACCGACCAGAGGAGACACTAGTGCAGTGACCAGGACACATACCCACATCCGGCTTCTCACCCGCAGACACGGCCAATTGTGTCTGTAGGGACACCCGACCAAGCCGGAGCTAACACGGGGATTTGAACCGGCGACCCCTGTGTTGGTAGGCAACGGAATAGACCGCCACACCACCTGGACACCCCAGTCAGTAGATTTTTTTGTACTTGGCTTTTGTTTACAATGTCCATGATTTCCTTCTCCTGCCGCTCTAAGAAAAATGGAACTTGGGTTTCTGTCCCCATAATCCCCATAATCACTGTCATTCCCCTCTGTGATTGTTTGTGTGTCATTGATTGTTTTTTCTGCCAGTTTTAGGCCCACATTTACAAAGAATCTGTTGAAGCCATTGACCACATCTTCCATGCTATTTATAGTCTTATCATTATCTGTAAAATATTGAGGGCAGCTTGGGCTTCTAGAAAATGTAGAAATGCATGGCATTCATTTTGATTTGGCATGTTGTGGAGACTGGAACGGGGGCCGAAGGTGGGGGGTTGCAGTGCTCATGTCCCACCCCTAGACCCCCCCACACACACACACACTCTTTTAAAATCCATGTGTGTGTGTGTTTTCTGACTTAGCCTACTTTAGAGGACACATTTCAGACTAAAGATCGGTTAATTGGGGATAACTTGTCCAATTGGAGACAAAAGCCGTGTCCCCAATTGGGAAAAAGCTGATTTTTGGAGTCAGTGGTTAAAGTTACGGTTATGAGCTGGGGAATGAATGTAAATGTATGTAATGTCCCCAAAAGTGACCTAAGTAAATGTGTGTGTGTGTGCGCACGCGCGCATGCGTGTATGCTGAGGTGGGGGAATTTTCTTTAGTCACAGCCATTCAGTGTACGATACGTATTAGGCATATTATGCTGTAGGAAAAGATAAACCCAGCCACTGAGGATGCACAAGCCAGTGCATCCTTAGTGCCGGTCCCAAGCCCGGACAAATGGGGAGGGTTGCGTCAGGAAGGGCATCCGGCGTAAAATCTTTGCCAAATCAAATATGCGGATCATAAATAAGACTTACGTACCGGATCGGTCGAGGCCCGGGTTACCAACGACCGCCACCGGTACTGTTAACCAGCAGGGTGTCGGTGGAAACTATGCTACTGTTGGGCGAAGGAGAAGGAGAGAGGGAAAGCATGTCCAGAGGCAGCTAGAGAGGAGGAAGGGTAGGCATGTGGAGGTGAGAGTTGGAACTTTGAATGTTGGCACTATGACTGGTAAAGGGAGAGAGCTGGCTGACATGATGGAAAGAAGAAAGGTAGGCATACTGTGTGTGCAAGAGACCAGGTGGAAGGGGAGTAAGGCCAGGAGTATCGGAGGTGGGTTCAAACTCTTCTACCATGGTGTGAATGGGAGGAGAAATGGGGTAGGGGTGATTCTGAAGGAAGAGTATGTCAAGAGCGTGCTGGAGGTGAAGAGAGTGTCAGACAGAGTGATGAGTATGAAGCTGGAAATTGAAGGTTTATTGCTGAATGTTATCAGCGCATATGCCCCGCAAGTTGGGTGTGAGATGGATGAAAAAGAAGAATTCTGGAGTGAGTTGGACGACATGGTGGAGAGGGTACCCAAGGAGGAGAGAGTGATGATTGGAGCCGACTTCAATGGACATGTTGGTGAAGGGGACAGAGGTGATGAGGAGGTGATGGGAAGGTATGGAGTCAAGAAGAGAATGGTGGAAGGACAGATGGTGGTCGATTTTGCGAAAAGGATGGAAATGGCTGTGGTGAATACATATTTCAAGAAGAGGGAGGAACACAGGGTGACGTACAAGAGTGGAGGAAAGTGCACACAGGTGGACTATATCTTATGTAGAAGGCGCCATCTAAAAGGGATTTGAGACTGCAAGGTGGTGACAGGGGAGAACGTAGCTAGGCAGCATCGGATTGTGGTCTCTAGGATGACTTTGGAGACCAAGAAGAGGAAGCGAGTGAAGACACAGCCGAAGATCAAATGGTGGAAGTTGAAGAAGGAAGACTGTTGTGTGGAGTTCAGGCAGGAGTTAAGACAGGCACTGGGTGGTAGTGAAGAGTTGCCAGATGGCTGGACAACCACTGCAGAAATAGTGAGGGAGACAGCTAGGAAGGTACTTGGTGTGTCATCAGGACAGAGGAAGGAAGACAAGGAGACTTGGTGGTGGAATGAGGAAGTACAGCAAATTATACAGAGGAAAAGGTTGGCAAAGAAGAAGTGGGATAGTAAGAGAGATGAAGAAAGTAGACAGGAGTACAAGGAGATGCAGCGTAAAGCAAAGAGAGAGGTGGCAAAGGCAAAGGAAAAGGCGTATGGTGAGTTGTATGACAGGTTAGACACTAAGGAAGGAGAAAAGGACTTGTACCTATTGGCTAGACAGAGGGACCGAGCTGCAAAGGATGTGCAGCAAGTTAGGGCGATCAAGGATAGAGATGGAAATGTGCTGACAAGCGAGGAGAGTATGCTAAGAAGGTGGAAGGAATACTTTGAGGGGCTGATGAATGAAGAAAATGAGAGAGAGAGAAGGTTGGATGATGTAGGGATAGTGAATCAGGAAGTTCAGCGGATTAGCAAGGAGGAAGTGAGGGCAGCTATGAAGAGGATGAAGAATGGAAAGGCAGTTGGTCCTGATGACATACCTGTGGAGGCATGGAGATGTTTAGGAGAGATGGCAGTGGAGTTTTTAACTAGATTGTTTAACACAATCCTGGAAAGTGAGAGGATGCCTGAGGAGTGGAGAAGAAGCATACTGGTACCGATTTTCAAGAACAAGGGCGATGTGCAGAACTGTAACAACTACAGAGGTATAAAGTTGATCAGCCACAGCATGAAGATTTGGGAAAGAGTAATAGAAGCTAGGTTAAGAGGAGAGGTGACGATCAGCGAGCAGCAGTATGGTTTCATGCCACGAAAGAGCACCACAGATGCGATGTTTGCTTTGGGAATGTTGATTGAGAAGTATAGAGAAGGCCAGAAAGAGTTGCATTGTGTCTTTGTAGATTTAGAGAAAGCTTATGACAGAGTGCCGAGGGGGCTGGGGTATTGTATGAGGAAGTCAGGAGTTGCAGAGAAGTATGTAGGAGTGGTGCAGGATACGTATGAGGGAAGTGTGACAATGGTGAGGTGTGCGGTTGGAATGACAGATGGGTTCAAGGTGGAGGTGGGATTACATCAAGGATCGGCTCTGAGCCCTTTCTTGTTTGCAATGGTGATGGACAGGTTGACGGACAAGATCAGGCAGGAGTCTCCATGGACGATGATGTTCGCGGATGACATTGTGATCTGTAGCGAGAGTAGGGTGCAGGTTGAGGAGAGCCTGGAGAGGTGGAGGTATGCACTGGAGAGAAGAGGAATGAAAGTCAGTAGGAGCAAGACGGAATACTTATGCGTGAATGAGAGAGAGGACAGTGGAATGGTCAGGATGCAAGGAGTGGAGGTGACAAAGGCATTTGAGTTTAAATACTTGGGGTCAACTGTCCAAAGTAATGGGGAGTGCAGTAGAGAGGTGAAAAAGAGAGTGCAGGCAGGTTGGAGTGGGTGGAGAAGTGTGTCAGGGGTGATTTGCGACAGAAGGGTATCAGCAAGAGTTAAAGGGAAAGTTTACAAGATGGTTGTGAGACCAGCTATGTTATATGGTTTGGAGACAGTGGCACTGACGAAAAGACAGGAGGCGGAGCTGGAGGTGGCAGAGTTGAAGATGCTAAGATTTTCACTGGGAGTAACGAAGAAGGACAGGATTAGGAACGATTATATTAGAGGGACCGCTCAGGTTGGACAGTTTGGAGACAAAGCAAGAGAGGCAAGATTGAGATGGCTTGGACATGTGTGGAGGAGAGATGCTGAGTATATTGGGAGAAGGAAGCTGAATATGGAGCTGCCAGGGAAGAGGAGAAGAGGAAGGCCAAAGAGGAGGCTTATGGATGTGGTGAGGGAAGACATGCAGGTGGCTGGTGTGACAGAGGAAGACGCAGAAGACAGGAAGAAATGGAAACGGATGATCCGCTGTGGCGACCCCTAACGGGAGCAGCCGAAAGTAGTAGTAGTAATATGCTGTAGGAAAAGATATATTTGATATCATTGCAGTACACCTTCATGATAAAGAGTTTGGCTGATTTTGGATAACTATAGACAGCAAGTTTCCCTTGGTCATATGTTTCCACCTAAGATAAATCTTTAGATTTTTGGCTACATTAAGGCATTGTTCATATACAGCAGTTGCTATATGGTATAGTTCTTATACTGGTATATAGGTACACCAGTATAAGGTATAATAGTAATAAGATTGGCAGCAACAGACAACCTTATTTCAATACAACCTTTATTTCAATCACAGGACATTTTTAATACAATATATTGATCAGTATCTTGAAAAAACATCACCGTTGGCCAAAATATTAATTTTGAAATTGTGGCCATTAACTGAACTGTTGTTTAGATTTATTCATTTGTTCAGTAAGTTAAGGATTATTAGGAAAAAAACAACTATCCACAAATTTTCTGTTAAGCATTCTTTTAATTATAATTTTTTTTTTTTTGTTTTTTAATATTTGGGCGTTGAAGTGATTAATGGAGATACTCGTATTTTTTTTAGGTAATCTTTGTCTCTTAGTGTTTAATGATGATCCTCATGTCTTCTATGCGAGCATCACTCCAAGTCACATTTCTTGCATGTGCAAACTTGCCCATCAATCAGCTCAGCTTGAATTGACTTGAGAACTGGTGTGGACAGACGCCGTGGTTGGTGTCGCTCTTGGCTGACACGAAATTCCCGGTTTGCTCTCTTTTATCCAGCAATCCGGGAGAAAACGTGTCATTGAGGAACAACACCTCGTACCGTGTGTCAGCCTAAGGACTCTATCGTCAAGTATTCCTCCAGTTGCAGGAAGTCTTCATGAATAGAGACCCTTACAGACGTCTCAGTCTGCTCGTTGTTCTCGGGGTTATGACGTGTAGTGCTGAGCTTAAATGGACTTTTATGGTGGAAACAGAAGCTCAACAGACCTCTGCTCCAAAGACTTGACATCTTGGAACAAATAACCTTCTGTATTTAAAATGCTTAGCTGTTGATGAAAGATTTGTTTTATTTAGAATAGACTGACCGTGTACATGCTTTGGACTCAAAGTCTCACATAAGCGTCTTAGACACATTAGTTGAATATGTTTACAGTGTATTTATTGTATGTTTTTATTATAAATGGTTTCTGCAAACCAACGTCCCCTTATCGAACAGGAAAGCTCCGAAGGACAGTGAATTACATTGAATTGAGACAATACCACAGTAGACAGCTTTTTCATTGTTTTTTTTTCTTTTTTAGAGATGGGGTATAATTTTCTTCAAATTTTCTATTTTCCTCAACAATTCATAAACCCTAATTTTTAAAAAAAAAATTTGTGGAACAACGTCTATGACAGAAATGCGGTAAACATATTATAGATTGTAGATAGTAGCAACACAGTGATACAAGTTATATTACAATATGGTCTTTTTAAGACAAAGAGATTAGAAAAAGAGGCCATCATTAAAGTTTTTAAGCGGCTGCCCTCAGATCTTTCTATGGATTTTCACAACTCCAATAAAGGAAGAACCATTCACGACAGAACTCACCCGGGTGGATCAGGATGACGCTTGTAATGTGGGATGGAAACGGACCCCACAACCAGCTGGTGCCCACAATCACAGCTGCATTATGGGTTCCGTTACTGCCCCACCCACTGACACACCGGCCCACCGGCCTCTCGGAGGCTCCTGGTCAGGAAGGCACATGGGAAAGGAAGAAAAGAAAAAAAACCTGGGTCATCAAACAAGTTTGTATCATGAAAAAAAAATCACTCAAAAGTCATTATCTCTGCTTGTACCCATGCCTAACTCTGTGTGTTACATGTATTGATCAGAACCGATCATATTCAGACTGTAGTGTCTGACCAGCAGCCAAATGCCAGGACAGGAGGGGTTAAAGCACATAAATAGGATGAGGAGAAAGGGGCAGATAACACCCGTTGGTGCACCTTCTTCTCTTACTGCCATGAAATGGGGCATGACACAGAGAACCAGTCAGTGTTTAGGTATGTCCAATGATGACTATCAACATACCATGTCAGGTCTCAGGGCTTCCGTGTCTTCACCGGCATTCCCATGATACTACTCTCAAAGCCTTTTTAGCAGGGATTTTTAATGGAACGGGCAAATGACTAGTCATCAACATTGATTTGGATGGAAAATCCCATTCTGCTCTATCTTCCTCTGCAGTCTACTTCAAATGGATTAGGGTCCATACCAGCAGATAACAGGAGTTATTCGAAATACAAAAAGAAGGAAAACAAAAGGGTGGTCTTACTTAGCTCATCTGTCATTTTAATGTCCCTTTTTTTGCAGTTGTTGAAGAGTGAGCGGCGCTGGACAGGACAGGACAGGCTTTTACACTGCTCACCATCTCTCACAACATGCTAGGGAGCTAGTTGCCATTTTCTCTTTCACAAAGTGAAAGCGGTGGCTTATAGTTGAACTTCCTTTCTAGCATGGCTGCATGTATTGCACCTTGACAACAAAATAGTCCTCAGCCCAATCTGGTAGTTGGAGATCTCAGCATTAACCGGTTAAGGAAAACGCAGTCCAGGGTTGCAAAATCACCATTTAACAGTGGAGATTTTAATTACAGGGAAATACCAAACTGTGGCGTTGCCAGTTTGAGGCAAACCTGGTCGAAATCATAACTTTTGTTCCAGAAAAATCTAATCACTTGAAAAATACCACAGACAGCTTTGCAGACCTATAGAAAGGGCACTGCAGCTCGGTGTTCAAACTCAGTACAAATTCACTGAAGTAAAACTCACTGACATAAACGTCAAACTTACCAGTAAATTGAACGCACATCTGAAGATGCACATCTCAGCACACAAGCATGAAAGCACTGCTGTGTAAATGATACTTGAACGCATGTAAATGATACTGCAAACAATTATATCTACTTTTGCTGTGTGTAAGCAGTATGAAAACGAAACTGTGAATGTGGATCACTGCTGATGTGGCCTGAGGTGTTGGTGAGCAGATAACTGTTTTTTTGTTTTTGTTTTTGTTTAATTGTGGATGCTTATCACACGTAGAAATAGTAGGTGTCTACTCTCCTGACCCATCTTGAAAAACCTGTTCATCTGTTAAGAGTGGAGAGAGAGAGAGGGACAGACAGACAGACAGACAGACAGACAGAGAGACAGACACAGAGAGAGAGAGAGAGAGAGAGAACAGGATGTCTGCATGGCAAGCAGGAACTGATGGAAAGAAAGATAAGAGATTTGATTTAAGGAGGAGATACAGCTCTTAGGACATCTGTGGAATTTGAAAAAGAAGAAAAAATAAGTTAGATATTTTGACTCGGCACGGCGCTCACAACTTTCTTGTGTGTTCAGCGCTTCAGATAAAACCAGAACAGCAAGGGTCGATGAGAGATAAGGACACATGGAGGATATGAAGACAGAATGAGAGAGACAGACAGACAGACAGACAGAGAGAGAGAGAGAGAGAGAGAGAGAGAGAGAGAGAGAGAGAGAGAGAGAGAGAGAGAGAGAGAGAGAGGCTCCAACATACTTTCAGTTTTACATTCACCCTTGAGACAAAGGCTATTCTCGTACCCTCCGCGGCAACGTGAGGAATCGGTGAAGACAAAGCAAAAACACGACGTTAGTTTTTAACAGAGGTGAGCAGTCAGTGTGGAGGCTCTGCGTCAGGTGTGAGATGTGGGGGGGGGGTGAGAGAGGGACGCGGGGGGGTGAAATGAGGACATGAAAAAACAGAAGCGCGCACACATACACGCGCGCGCGCACACACACACACACACACGTCCAGAGCCAGCAGGAAATCGTGGCGAAAGTAAACACAACAAACCATAAGCCATAAGCAGAAAGGCTGAATAAAAGCGGCAAAGCGCGAAAGCGGAGCAGCGTGTTAATTCTCAGGCTTACCGCCGCGTCCTCGTCTGGTCTGCCTGCGTTGTCCATCTACCAACTGTCTTGCGAATCCAAACTTCCTCTTAAATACTCCTGACAATCGATTTCACTTTCACTTCTCCTCTTTGGCCAACTGACCACGGAAGACTCCTCCTTGCCTCCATTCATCCCTCCCTTCTCCCCTCCCCCGTTGGAGGAGGAAGAAAGACGGATGCAACTCACTGCTGGCTGTCGTTTAAAGAGGTGTGGTAGATGGTGTGCGCCTGTACCTGCTCTTCGTTGCTTCAACGCTCAGGAAAGAAAGAAAGAAAGAAAGAAAGAAAGAAAGAAAGAAAGAAAGAAAGAAAGAAAGAAAAACAAAAAAACAAAAAACAACCTCTTTGTGAAGTCCACCATTACTCGTAGCGGGTGACGTTTATCTTTGATTTAAGTCGCGAGCACTTGGTTAAGTGTGGAATTGATTTTCTCACAAATTAGTCATAAGCCATTCATTGGCTACAAGAACAATATTAACATTATATTATTAACAATATATTAAATATTTAAATAATGTTAAACATTACCAATATAACGTGATTGTGAGGAAGACTGGCATTGTTTCTTCATATCTTAATGACATTGATCAGAAATGTAATATGGACCAAATCAAAATTCTGTTCAGTGTGAGCTGCTGATTGCTGTTTATGGATTTTTATCTCTCCTCTTTTTATTATATTACTTCCATTGGAATGGAAATAATATACGAAACTCAAACATCTTCATTGTAAACAGGTACCCTTTTGCTTAATGGATCGCACACCTCTATTTTATAATGGTGTAGGATAGTGACTTAATTTATTAAGCACTTTTCAAAACAAGTTTTTTTTTACCCAAGTGCTTCACAGGTAAAAGAAAGGGAAAAAAACAACAGTGTGTTAAGCAATAACGTGAAAACAAAAGCAAGACAATAGAAAAGAAGCAGAAGAAGGGGGAAAAATGAAATGACAGACAATACATCCATCCATTATCCGAACCACTTATCCCGCTCTCAGGGTCGCGGCGATGCTGGAGCCTATCCCAGCAGTCACTGGGCGGCAGGCGGGGAGACACCCTGGACAGGCTGCCAGGCCATCACACAGGGCCGACACACAATACAGTGAGATCATTTCTCATCAAAGGAAATTATATACACGAAATGAGTAATGGGTGTACTCAGAAAGATGAATAAGAACTTTGTGAAACAAAACAACAGAGATAGTTGGAGTGATGTTAAAGGAGGACACGGATGAAGGTGTAGGACTGAGGGATGCAGACAGAAGGCCGGAGTCCCTGTAGTTCACCAGACTGGTGTCTCTGATCCAGACACACTCCATACTAATGTGTACCATGGCTGATTTATTCAGATCTTATTTAGCTGCCAATCAATCCAGTGTTACAGGGTGGCATCTCTTATTTGGCTACCTGCTGTATTTTTAATTAAATGTATGAATCAGAGCGTTCACTGATTATGTTTAAAGCATGACAAGGTCGGACACTGTGAACAATTTAAGTCCTCTTTTGCGCCCTTTTATGGTATTGTCTTTGATAAAATGTCATTTACTAATCATGCTTTCAAATTTAGATAGATAGTGGTAGCTGTAGTGGTAGGAATAATGTTAATAGTTGAAGTTCATACATCGCTATTAATTACACATGTAGAAAACCAGTTATTCAGTCGGCCTGTAAATGGATACACTGTCTGCAGGATCGTGTTAATTTCAAACACCTGGATATGAACTGATGGATAGATAAAGACAGATGCCTGCAACAGAGTGTGACAAGGATCTGTCCAACCTGTCTGTCAGAGGGACTTTCTGCCTGTCTGCCTGTCTTTCTGCCCATCTGCCTGTCTTTCTGCCCGTCTTGTCTTTCTGCCGGTCGGCCTCTTTCTGCCAGTCTGTCTTTCTACCCATCTGCCTGTCTTTCTGACCGTCTGTCTGTCTGCACACCTGTCTGTCTGTCTGGAAAGTCCGGTGGATTCTGAGGAACACTGCGGTCCTCCCCTGAGGTCTACACCAGGTGACGGGGCAGGGCATTCAGGGGCTCCTCAGGTTCATCCCTTTCCGTTGTGGCAAACCTTAGCACCACTTTCCCATGCTTTCTTCACGTCAAGATCTGTAATGTAAATTTCGTAGCATCACAATGTTCCAGCAGGATACAATTTAACAGGTTGATCGATTCAAAACCGAGCTCCTGCTTCTCCGAAGACCCAAACACTGCTAACACAAGTCATCGCCAACACTTTGCCCGCTGTTAATATGAATTTATTTATGGTGAGTTTCAAAATAAACTTGTTTTTTTATTATCCTTTGCATGGCATATTTGAAGAAAACGTAGAGACCATCTCTTTTCAGGGAATTTTTCTTACCGTGCAAAGAAATGTGCTTTTTACTATGACAGACTACATTAACGTGAAACCTTTGTCCGGTACGGCAATAGTTAAAACTGATGCCATACACTAGTTTAGACTTGTACTCAACCAACATTTGTGACTGAGTTGGTCTGAAGATGGATTTTCTACTGCTATTTTGAAAACATTGAAAATAAACTTTTTGTTTTGCTCTTTTCATGTTATTTTACAATTGCGCATTGCTGTAAGTTGTCTGACATTTTTGACATTTTTATTCTCCATTGGCCGAGTCCCTGTTGAAAAAGATGTTTATACTCAAAAATCCATGTTCGTGTATATATATATACAGTGCATCCGTAAAGTATTCACACCCCTTCACTTTCCCCACATTTTGTTATGTTAAATAAAACCTTATTCCAAACGGATTAAATTCCTTTTTTTCCCTAATCAATTTACACACAATACCCCATAATGACAAAGTGAAAAAAGGTTTTGTAGAAATTTTTGCAAATTTATTAAAAATAAAAAACTGAAATTTTGCATGTACATAAGTATTCACACCCTTTGCTATGACACTCAAAATTGAGCTCAGGTTCATCCTGTTTCCACTGATCACCCTTGAGATGTTTCTGCATCTTGATTGGAGTCCACCTGTAGTAAATTCAACTGATCGGACATGATTTGGAAAGGCATACACCTGTCTATATAAGGTCCCACTGTTGACAGTGCATGTCAGAGCAGAAACCAAGCCATGAAGTCAAAGGAATTGTCTGTGGACCTCCAAGACAGAATTGTATCGAGGCACAGATCTGGGGAAGGGTACAAAAAAAGTTCTACAGCTTTGAAGGTCCCGAAGAGCACAGTGGTCTCCATCATTTGTAAATGGAAGAAGTTTGGATCCACCAGGACTCTTCCTAGAGCTGGCCGCCCAGCCAAACTGAGCAATCGGGGGAGAAGGGCCTTGGTCAGGGAGGTGACCAAGAACCCAATGGTCACTCTGACAGAGCTCCAGCGTTCCTCTGTGGAGATGGGAGATCCTTCCAGAAGGACAACCATCTCTGCAGCACTCCACCAATCAGGCCTTTATGGTAGAGTGGCCAGACGGAAGCCTCTGCTCAATAAAAGGCACATGACAGCCCGCTTGGAGTTTGCCAGAAAGTACCTAAAGGACTCTCAGACCATGAGAAACAAGATTCTCTGGTCTGATGAAACCAAGATTGAACTCTTTGGCCTGAATGCCAAATGTCACGTCTGGAGGAAACCAGGCACCTCTCATCACCTTGCTAATACCATCCCTACAGTGAAGCATGGTGGTGGCAGCATCATGCTGTGGGGATGTTTTTCAGCGGCAGGAACTGGGAGACTAGTCAGGATCAAGGGAAAGATGAATGGAGCAAAGTACAGAGAGATCCTTGATGAAAACCTGCTCCAGAGCGCTCAGGACCTCAGACTGGGGCGAAGGTTTACCTTTCAACACGACAACGACCCTAAGCACACAGCCAAGACAACGAAGGAGTGGCTTCGGGACAGGTCTGTGAATGTCCTTGAGTGGCCCAGCCAGAGCCCAGACTTGAACCCCATTGAGCATCTCTGGAAAGACCTGAAAATAGCTGTGCAGCGACGCTCCCCATCTAACCTTACAGAGCTCAAGAGGATCTGTAGAGAAGAATGGGAGAAATACCCCAAATATGGGTGTGCCAAGCTTGTAGCTTCATACCCAAGAAGACTTGAGGCTGTAATCGCTGTCAAGGGTGCCTCAACCAAGTACTGAGTAAAGGGTGTGAATACTTATGTACATGCAATATTTCAGTTTTTTATTTTTAATAAATTTCCAAAAATCTCTACAAAACCTTTTTCGCTTTGTTATTATGGGTATTATGTGTAGATTGATGAGAGAAAAAAAGGAATTTAATCCATTTTGGAATAAGGCTGTAACCTAACAAAATGTGGGGAAACTGAAGGGGTGTGAATTCTTTCCGGATGCACTGTATATACATAATGTATTTAAAGATATATTAAAGGCAGGCCGTCCATTGTAGATTGGAAAAGAAATAGGTATATGGCTGGCTTGAAAAACACCTCCACCTGAAGGTGATACAATAAAAAGTATTTGTTCCAGGTTTCTCAAGGAAGATAAAATAATAAAGAATCTCCAGGGCATCAACGGTCATCCTCTTTTAATTCCATGCCATATCCTGTCTGCTAAAGACTTGTTGGGTTTTTATGGTTGGTGAAATGAGAATTTAACATTCATGATTAGGCCTTCGGATCATTTAATGTGTCAACATTCTGCTAAAGACCCTGTTGTAAAACACAGGTCTCTTGAACTCTTGAGATATAATACAAAACTTGCCATGGTGCTTTCGATAGGGAATACACAACATGACAAGTATTGTCAGTGAAACATTACAGTCATGACAAGTCTTCAATACCAGTGGTTATTACGCAAATAAAACGCATTCTAGCAGAAGTAGGACAGGGTCGAATGTCATGACGGATGGCTATATGGATAACTGATGGGTTAGCCCCTTCAATGTGAAGCGCTTTGGGTGTCTCGAAAAGCACTACATAAATGTAATGATGACGATGATGGGGCAGAGAGTTTTATTAGTCTGATAAAGTTGGGTATACATGGAATTCAGTTTGGTGGCATTCTCACATGAAATAACACAAAAACTGAATATGAAAGCCAAGACAGCAAGGACGGTAAACGGAGATTAAGAAAAAGAGTCTCTATAGTCACATTTACTGGTAGTGAGTCTTAACATTTCTCATGAGAATATCGCCCTGAAATATATCTGTCTGATATCCTGAAATAATGTATATGCACAAAGTAAATCCGATTTGAAGATTTTCTGATTAAGTCTATTGAAATTAAGTTCTGTAACAACTGCCCGGAGTTAGTTTCACCTTTAAAATCGGTTCATAAAACATTCTTATAGTTGCATTAATGCGATATCTTTATCCCATCTTGTTTTTTGCTGCTGATGTTGATCTCAACTTCTCAAAAGAAAAAAAGGGAAACAATTTCGCAGCGTAGCCTTGTTGTTAGACACTTCCCTTTACCAGATCGGTCTCAAGGCCAGTCCTATGCATTGCCACGGCTCCTGAAGGGTCCTTGAACAAGATATTGAACCTCCACCCTACCCGCTCATTATAAACTTCTGTTGGAAATGGGGTCAACTAAATGCAGTTTTGAAAAAATATACGTGAGGGGTACTGTAATTTGACATGTCTGATAAGAAATGCCATTTATGTGAATAAAAGACAGTTTATAGATGTCAACATGGAAGACGGAGTGTTTAATATACAGTAATCATTTTGACAGGTTAGAAATGAAAATATTGGAGGGCTGAGGAAATCCCCACATGTAAACCTGCACTACTATGAAACATTTGGTGAAATTTAATGGAAGTGTGACTGATATGACAAAACTCACAAGATAGTCTAAATGAGGCTGTCCATGAAAAACATGAAGGTTTTACTGGAAGCGATAAAGTGTCAAATGTCGCACACTTATGCTCGAGTGCAGTCATACATAGACATAAACACACAATTTTTAATCCAACCCATTTCAGCCCATTCTTTCAAAAATAGATTAAAAAAAAGCCTCTAAGAACACAGATGGTCTCAACAATTTACCAGGTGTGAAAGACAACAGCAGCTTGTGGAAAAAAATAGGCTTTATTAACTTAATGGATGACACTTTTTTCACCTTGAGTTGAACATGGGGGACGTCTCGTTACATCACAACATTAAAGGCATCAGAGGACTCAATCACACAAGTTCTGACTCATAAATGCTTTGCCGTCCCACACACAAAGACACACACACAAATATATACACACAATGCATAGGGAGTAATAGACAGGAAGACTGATGGATCTTGGTGGAGTATGAATGTGTGTCTGTGCAGCACATTTCTCTGAAAGGTTAGCTAGTGTTACATTTGTATGAGCACTTACTAAGCACTCTGTGTTGTGTGTCTATGCTTAAGGAGAGGTTATGGCATGTACTCTGAGAACTAAAGTGTGCGTCTGTATTTGCATAAAGCATTGGCTTGTAGAGCTCTCCATCTCCAGGGCACTAGGACTTTCTTCTCCTTAAAACAGGCGCTTCTCATAACTGTGGAAAAAGACAGAGACATTTTTTTTAAATGTGAGAAATCAAAGTGTTTGTTAAACCAAGATATCACATGACCCTCTCTCCATGCTTCCTGAGACTTGCTGTAATGGCAAGAGAGAAGCTGTGGGCAGAGTGGAAAGGAAAAGGGGAAGTTGGTGATTGAAGAGTTCTGGTGTGTGTGTGTGAGTGTGTGTTTGTGTAGTGAGGAATGAAACTTGCCTGATATCAAACAAAATTGTGAAGTCGTTACACTCCATTTCCATCTTCAGTCTGACACTGCCTCCACTTAACAGGTTTCCGTGGGGAAGGGGGATTTGATTTTCCCTAACCAATCACTAGAGACCAACGCATCCGGCTGAATCTAATGTCATTTTAAGTCGACACTGACACACAGCCATGCCAACATACTGGTTTTGCCAGGTGATTTTTTTGTTGTTTTTGTTTTGTTTTTTTTTTAGAGTGGAAACAACCTATGATGTTGGGTGATAGAGAGACATGCCATCTAACACTTCAATCAATCAATCAATCAAGTTGAATTTTATATAGCGCTTTTCTAGCTGCTTTACAACAGCTTTAGTCCCTCCCATGGCGCTCATTGGATAATCGCTATTCCACCTGAGAAACAGCTGTTTCATGCCACAATGCCAGATCAAAAGAATCAGTCAACTCGGTGGACTGGGTGGATTCAAAGGTATGGACCCTGGCAAGAATGAAACTGGGAGCTCTGAGCACTACGCCATGAGGCACATTTCTATGTGAAGCCAATGTCTGTGTATGTCCAAAAGTATACTAAGCTTTTGTAAATTAAAGAATACATGATAAAGCGGTTTGTGTTCTTGTGTGTGTGTGTGTGTGTGTGTGTGTGTGTGTGTGTGTGTGTGTGTGTGTGTACCTGTGCAAACTATGAACTCCTCCCTCCATCTGAGCTGATGTTGTTCTCTTTTCAAACTTCAGATCTCCAGAATACATCATGGCTCTGCCAGGAGGAAGACAAGCGGGGAATGAAATATGGTTTTTCACACATGAAAATCAATAGTGTTATGCACAACAAGGGGATGATATCAAATTAAATTTGAGAACATAATGTTAGAAATATCTTGATGCATTGCTCAATAATTCAGGTAAGAAAATAAAAGAAGGTTGAATCAGTTCACCTGGATACACTGGTTACTGACAAAAAACATCCAGATGAACTGATTCAACCTTCTTTGATAATGTTAGAAATAAGTGTGTATATTTAGAGCGTCTAGAAAGGCAAGTTATCTAAGAATCAGTATTTTGTTTAGGAATATTCATGTGGGTAAGGAAACTAAGGGTTCACAGGAATACATATCTCAGTAAAGAATGCAAAATCAAAAGAACATGAGATCTGCACAAAAGAAAATTTGCAAATAGCAGCTATCTTCTTTTCAGTATTCTCACTTATTCTCAAGTATTAAATTTTTTTTTTATAAATACAGTGCTATTCAGGTGTAACAGAAATACTGTATGCTTGAGAATATACTCTGGGTTTTATACAGGATCACTGTGTAAATACACACCTGCAGGTGAGCGTTTCCATTTGTGTATGTGGATGCGTCACAGGGCATCCACATACATGTGTAACCCCAGAAGGACACAAAGCCCTTCAAAGCTAATGGTTATGAATCATCTAGTAATATCATCCTAAACGAGAGCGACTTAGAATTTGTTTATGTTTGCTGACACTCTTATTGTTCTCTGCACACATGGAAGATTGTGTATCCTCTTAAAACCAGCAAGAGGAAACACACCTTAATTTTGCTTGCTTTTTTTGTGGGATTTTTCAAACGTTCACTTACAACTTGACACATTTCCATGGAAAAATGACTTCATGTTATTTTACATTCGTGAATTGTAAGTTGGCCGACATTTGTGTGTGTGTGTGTGTGTGTGTGTTTATTACCGTAGCTGTGTGAGACTCTTGGCTCCTATGTCCTGACAGGAGTGCTGGATGCCAGCCAGCAGGTAGGGGACGAACTTGTGGATGGACCCTTTGTCCTGCACTGCCCCAGACACCCCCTGGGCCACCTTAATCTTATCACACTCACTGTGGAAGGAGGGAGAGAGGAACAGAGAGAAACACATTATATTATGTGTGTGTATGCGTGTGTGTGTGTGTGTATATATATATATATATATATATATATCTCAACAACAATTGATATTCTGCTCCATATATACACACACACACACACACACACACACACACACACACGCACACACACACATATATATATATATACACACTCACCGGCCACTTTATTAGGCACACCTGTCCAACTGCCCGTTAACGCAAATTTCTAATCAGCCAATCACATGGCAGCAACTCAATGCATTTAGGCATGTAGAAATGGTCAAGACGATCTGCTGCAGTTCAAACCGAGCATCAGAATGGGGGAGAAAGGTGATTTAAGTGACTTTGAACGTGGCATGGTTGTTGGTGCCAGATGGGCTGGTCTGAGAATTTCAGAAACTGCTGATCTACTGGGATTTTCACGAACAACCATCTCTAGGGTTTACAGAGAATGGTCTGAAAAAGAGAAAATATCCAGTGAGCGGCAGTTCTGTGGGCGAAAACGCCTTGTTGATGCCAGAGGTCAGAGGAGAATGGCCAGACTGATTCGAGCTGATAGAAAGGCAACAGTAACTCAAATAACCACTCATTACAACCGAGGTATGCAGAAGAGCATCTCTGAACGCACAACACGACGAACCTTGAGGCAGATGGGCTACAGCAGCAGAAGACCACACCGGGTGCCACTCCTGTCAGCTAAGAACAGGAAACTGAGGCTACAATTCGCACAGGCTCACCAAAATTGGACAATAGAAGATTGGAAAAACGTTGCCTGGTCTGACGAGTCTCGATGTCTGCTGCGACACTCGGATGGTAGGGTCAGAATTTGGCGTCAACAACATGAAAGCATGGATCCATCCTGCCTTGTATCAACGGTTCAGGCTGGTGGTGGTGGTGTAATGCTGTGGGGGATATTTACTTGGCACACTTTGGGCCCCTTAGTACCAATTGAGCATCGTGTCAACGCCACAGCCTACCTGAGTATTGTTGCTGACCATGTCCATCCCTTTATGACCACAGTGTTCCCATCTTCTGATGGCTACTTCCAGCAGGATAACGCGCCATGTCATAAAGCTCGAATCATCTCAGACTGGTTTCTTGAACATGACAATGAGTTCACTGTACTCAAATGGCCTCCACAGTCACCAGATCTCAATCCAATAGAGTACCTTTGGGATGTGGTGGACCGGGAGATTCGCATCATGGATGTGCAGCCGACAAATCTGCAGCAACTGCGTGATGCTATCATGTCAATATGGACCAAACTCTCTGAGGAATGTTTCCAGTACCTTGTTGAATCTATGCCACGAAGGATTAAGGCAGTTCTGAAGGCAAAAGGGGGTCCAACCCGGTACTAGCAAGGTGTACCTAATAAAGTGGCCAGTGAGTGTATATATATATATATATATATATATACACACACACACACATATATAATCCAGTGAGTCACAGGCTTGTACTGTCTCATAAAGAAATTACTTGACTCGCTGGATTATTTTGCTCCGTATTTGTTGAGCACTTTCCCTACCTTTGAGTGTTTCTTTTAACAAAGTTATATAGATACACAATTACTTAAGTTAATTCGAGGTTGTTTTTTTAAAACCTTGGTCTTATTTTTGTGGTTTTTGCCATCATGCATATTGCTTATAATATCCTTTTACTTACTGGTTTCATTGTTGAGATCAGAACATCAGTATCAAACATGTTTCAAGAAGTCCAAACAATGCATTTGAAAGTGAACCACAGTTTTTTTGTTTTTTGTCTTTATTGTCAAGTAGACATCTTTAAGGCTCGTGTTAAATTGCCCTGTGAGACACCGCTGCTAAGCTGTATCTCACAGTATTCCTGTGTCCAAAATCTCCACTATGAAGCAGGAGCCGATGGCAAAAACCATGAAGATGAAAAAAAAAAAAAGGGAATTTTCCTTTGAAGGATTAATGACTTTTGGTGCAAGTGCACACACGCACGCACACACACACATCCACCCACCCACACCCTCTTCTGGCACTCCGTCATATTTGTGTGTGGTTTGTACTGTGCATTGTGTTTTTGTCTACCTGAAGTATCTTGTCTCGGAGTGTCTTAGTGTGCGTGTGTGTATCCACCTGTGTCTCTACATGGATGTGAGCATGTGTGTCAGTGTCTCTACCTAAAGTATCTGGTCTGGGAACCCAGATTCTTGTCCATAGCATCCAGTGAGCCCATGCCTCGGTACTTTTTCAGCCTGATACCATCTGAGAAGAAGTATTCTCCAGGAGCCTCACTGGTGGCCGCCAGCAGAGAGCCCATCATCACTGCACACAGACACACAGAGAGGTTCCGAAAAATTCACACAGCACTAAATGAGTGAGCTGTTATGTAACAATCGAGAAAAAAACAAAAAAAACAAAAACAAGTTAAGCCAACTGCTCTGGTTTGACACTGCCCTACCTGTGGATGCTCCCAGTGCCAGGGCCTTGGCGATGTGCCCAACTGTCTGGATGCCACCATCGGCAATGACTGGCACACCGAAGCGTCTGGCATACTCGGACACCTTATAGACGGCTGTGGCCTGTGGTCTACCACATGCCAGAACTTGACAGAGGGAGAAACAATGGCAGAGAAAAGAGGAAACGTCAGTGTTCAATATTGTCAACAGAAAAACCAAGAATTCCCACAACTCCCTTTTGTAATGGACAATGGATTGATTCATGGTCTTATTTCAATTACACACACACACACACAAGCACACACAATGTGAATTAAACAATTTGATACTTTGGGGGGGGGGGGTTCCCCCTTTTTCTCCCCAATTACATCCAACCAATTACCCCACTCTTCCAAGCTGTCCCGGTCGCTGCTCCACCCCCTCTGCTGATCCGGGGAGGGCTGCAGACTACCACGTCTCCTCCGATACATGTGGCGTCACCAGCTGCTTCTTTTCACCTGACAGTGAGGTGTTTTGCCAGGGGGACATAGCACATGGGAGGATCACGCTATTCCCCCCAGTTCCCCCTCCTCCCTGAACAGGCACCCCGACTGACCAGAGGAGGCACTAGTGCAGCAACCAGGACACATACCCACCTCCGGCTTCCCACCCGCAGACACGGCCAATCCATAGTTTTCACATGAAGTCACATTCATATTGGAACACCCTACTGGCGGGCAAAACACTTCTCAAACAGCAGCATTACTGACCCATCCAGAACGAAAATACACATGTCTGTACTTTTGTAAGCTTTCATCCTGGTGGCAGTGTAGAGGAATCCTCCACAAGAAAAACGTAAACATCGCCAAATTGGAGCTCTGGCAGGGACTTCTCTGTTTTTAGAGACTGAAATACTGCAGCGGGTACTGTATATGGATCGCAAGTGCCCAAAACTTGTAGTTTGTTAATATATCTTTGTTTTTCTTCTATCGTAAGGTGATTCAAATAGTCGTTACTTGGAACAGTTGGAAATTTGACAGGTCTGTGCTGCTGCTTTACAGAATTTCCACTGTTGGCCGCCATGCTGGAACTTTGTTTTGCCCGCCGCGTCAGTCACGTGACTGAAAATTATGAATTGGCTTTGTGCATAACTGTAGTCCACAGACTTCCGGTTTCTACTGTAGTGGTCATACCAGTTTCCTGTTTGTTGGTGTGTGCTATTGACAATGGCATATTTTTCGCGACGCCTGCAAGATTTACCATGGATAAATGTCCACAATATGCACAGAATTGTCGACCAACTTTCACCTGCACTTACCAGCAAACGGGTGAAAAGTTTCAAGTTGTACATATCAAGTTACGTCCACAATTATGAGGATGAGCGGATGGACAGACGGAATTGTGGACGTAACTTGATATGTACAACTTGAAACTTTTCACCTGTTTGCTGGTAGGTGCAGGTGAAAGTTTGTCGACAGTTCTGTGCATGTCGTTGACATTTATCCATGGTACATCTTGCAGGCATTGCAAAAAATGTGCCATTGTCAATAGCACACGCCAACAAACAGGAATGACCGCTGCAGTAGAAACAGGAAGTCAGTGGACTATAGTTATGCACAGAGTTGATTGTGTCTGTAGGGACACCCGACCAAGCCGACAATTCGAACCGGTGATCCCCATGTTGGTAGGCAACGGATTAGACCGGTACACTACCCGGACGCCCCCCAACAATTTGATACTTTTTAAATTAAAAAATGAACTAATAATATCCAAAAGGGGATGATTATTTAAAGCTTAAATATATGTACTTATGCCTACACATCAAACTACATGTAAAACCTCTGACAAATTTTACAACAGACCAGGGTTGCAAATGTTACCAACCTGCTAGTTAATGGCTAATCAGTACATCAAGAGTCATTTGTATCTTCCACATGTCCCACCTGTTGTAAAGAGGACTATGGCGTTGAACTTTGCTGTCCTTACTACTAGTTGCCTGTTATACTGGCGATTTAGGTATAGACACTCATTCTTTTAATTCACTATAACTTGATCTGAATTGGACTGTATGCCTAAAATGTAAATTCCTCTGCATTTATTGTAATCTACAATTTAAATTTTTCCAATTTAAATACCCATCAGCTCCATCCATGTTGAGGAATTCAAATACGATGCTCCCTCTAAAACTGATATTTAATGACAAAAATTTAAGGATTGGGAAATTAGTCGACAGTTTTTAACAATGTCTTGGGTCAAGTTTTACTACTTCCTCTCTCTGTTCTAGAGCCCATCTGTATTCATCAGAAACTACAGCTTATCAGGCAAACTGGAAATTTAATTCACTAACAACAATGACAAAAAGGAACATTTATCAGAGACTGTGAAGTAGCAACACAATGCACCAACAGCTTTTGATAGACATGCATGGCTGAGACTCCCAAGAGGTGATGTTAAAATGTATGTACCACAAGGTGAATTAAAAAGCAAGGTTGTTGTAGTAACACAGGGCTCCATATTAACTTTTTTCTTAAAGTTTTTTTTTTTGGGGCCTTTTCTGCCTTTTTTAAAAAACATTTTTTATTATTAGATAGTGATAGTCAAGAGACAGGGGAAAGAGAGGGGATGACATACAGCAAAGGGACTGAGCTGGGTTCAAACCCAGGCTGCTGCAGTAAGGACTACGTCTTATATGGTATGTGCTCTACCAGGTGAGCCACCGGGGCGGCCACCATACTAACTTTTTACATTGGTTGTACTGTTGCACCTAACTTTTTCATTTAGGTGCATCAGTGCTTAATTTAGGTGCACCCAAAAGTTTTCACCATGCCTGTTGGCGCTGCAATAATACATTTTAAGCATTAGGATTAAGCATTTTAGGACCGGGGACAGGGGAGACAGGTGGAATGGTTACCTCCGCCGATGACGTTGGGTCTGGGCACCGCAGTATTTTTCTTGATGAAACAAATAATCAATAGTTCTCTTCATTTTGAATTACCGGTATGTTTTAAGGTTTTGATATCACTCAAGGAATACAGGGCGCAGCCTCACACATACCTAATCCCCCCCCCCCCCAACTGCATTCTGTGAAGACCCGCCCTACTCTGCCTCTGATTGGCTAGTACTCATTGGCTTCGTTGGTTAGACTGGTTAAGTTTAGGCATGAGGAGTGAGATGGTTAAGGTAAGAATATCAGGGCCAGAGCCAATCAGAGGCAGAGTAGGATGCAGCAGATGTCTTTGCAGAAAGTGGGTGGGGGAAAATAACACTACACACATACCTACTAAATTTTAGGCGCACTAGTGTGACCAATCAAAATGTTTAGTCGCACTTGACAGATTTTTGGTTGCATGTGCATGGAGCCCTGTGGTAACAGCTGTTACTGCCAAAATGGCTGTTGAAAATAGGAACAAGGAAGTAAAAGATGATACCTCAGAAGACAATTACCCCAAGTACTATAATACTATAACCTGTCAAGTCGCCCATCTCCTTCCAGGAAAATTAATCAGGATTACAATTTGCGATTAGTAAAAAAGGAGTATGATAAAAAAAAAAAAATCAAAATATATCTTTTTACATCACACTGTCCCAAGGCAGTTGCTAGCAATTAATCTTGCCTTGTGGCAAATCACCATTTCCGTAAATGTGAGGAATTACTTCATGGGATTTGAGGCTAAAACTGCAAGATTATGCCGATAATGAAAACAAATGATTCCAATCGTTGAGATAAATACTGCGATTCCAATTACAATAATTCCTCTTGATACCGAATACAAATGAACTAAAAACTTTTTTTCTTGATATATGGTAATCCTGGTTCCTGTTCATGTTGAAAAATTAATACAAACCATTTTCAAAAACAGAACACTGCAAAATATTCTTCAACTAGTCCATGGGATAGTTTTCCTATGGGAATCCATAAAGTATAATTTTGTTAGATCCCCTCAATTTGGATCTTGGCCGCTTCAATAAGGAGTATTCTTGCTGACGCTTCCAAATGATGGGTAGCGCCTTCCCTCAGCTCTATGCCACCCTGCTGCTATTTTGTAGCCATGAAACAATAAATTAATATACACAATTGTCCAGCCCAAACAATATACTTTGTTTTATATAAAATACTCAAGATAGTCTTTGTCTAATCTACTCACACTTCTGCAGTGTTTGACCAGAGAATGATTCAAAAATGAAGCAGTGCCTCAAATTCTATTCAAGATGAGTTACTGGTGCCATTTCATGACCTCCTTGCCCCACCATATGACAAAAAAAAGAAAAGAAAAAAAGTTGAACCCAAGTTTTAGCTATTCATGTCACAGTATATATTGGTAAAGTCAAGTCAATTTTATTTGTACAGCCCAATATCACAAATTACAGATTGGCCTCAGGGGGCTTTAGATCAACACAACATCCTGCCCTTAGATCCTCGCATCGGATAAGGAACAACTCCCTAAAAAACCCTTTAACAGGGAGGGAAAAAAATAGGGAGAAACCTCAGGAACAGAGGAAGAATCTCCAATGCGCCTAAAATTTAGCAAGTCTGTATGTGTTGCACACCATTTAAGATTTTGATTTCTGTGGATTAGCTATATAGTCTTGACTACGCAAATGATAAAGCATCAAAATGGATATTTGTGTGCATGTAAATCTTCAGGATTGCACCTTTAATTCCAAGGGAGGCCTATCTGCAAAGGGAGATTTCCTTAACTCATTAGGTACCGGAGCATCCATGCTGCCTCCACCAGACTATGCAACAATTTCATTCCACAGGCTGTGAGGTTCCTCAACAGCCTGACACTTTCCACAAGATAACTTTTTGACCTTCTTACTCACTGTCCGTGTCAAGTGTGCTTGTGATGTTTAGGTCTGTTAAGTAATTTCTGTTTTTAATGCACTTTTTTTTAAATATTTATTGTGTTTTATTTGTTTTATGTGGCACTGTGGTCCATGTGAAACGTAATCTTGTTCCCCTGTATGTATGAGACATGCATATGAGGCAATGACAATAAAGGCAGTCCAAGTCCAAGAACCTATTACTGGTTCACAGGAATAGTTTTCTCCCTGCCTGACCATTGAGTCTCTACATGCTTGACTTGAGCAAACACTTGTAATGCACCATTCAAAACAAAGCCAACAGCCCCAGATCCCATCCTCCACAAGCTCATGATTGGGATTAGATCAACACAACAAGGAAAAAGATGGGAGGAGCAGGGAAACACTCTCCATTGAAAATGGATGCAAGCTGTGTGTCCAAAAACCTGATATCCAGGGAAAGTCCAAAGGAGTTGAATCAAGTGCAACTGGACTTGGTATATATCTGTGAAAAACGGATATATACCAAGTCCAGTTGCACTTGATTCAACTCCTTTGGATAACCATGACCTGGATGAATGAGAACATTCACAGACATCCAGGAAAAGAAAACCAAACTAAAAGATCTCTAAAAGATCTCACATCCCCGTCATAAAAACGAGTAAATATGGGATATGGTCTCATCTATGACAAGTCTCCAATTGGCCAATACCAACCATACATCCAAACAGGCACGAAAGGAGTGTATGTCTCATTTTGATGACATCGCAAGCCATCAGACTAAAAAGGCTGGTTGGTGGTCAGTTGGAAAAAGAGACACGCTGATGACTGACAGATTAGTGGACAACACAGGGACAAGCATCCAAAACCCCAAAACACCCAAGGCCATCTAAAAAAAATAAAAAAATAAAAAAAAAAATCTTTAAAAAAAATAAAAATAAAACACAAAACGAAAAAAAAAAAAACCAAGAAAACTACTATAAATACAACTACTGATGCAGAGCAGTTAACCGATCAGTGCAGCAGGCTGTGAAGTTGGGGGCGGGCACACTGTGGTAGTGGAGCCAATGGGAGCCCAGCGCAGGCCAAGGGATGTAGGGGCAGGGACTTACTGGAATATCCTGTAACAGTGGTTGGGGTTTTGGGGCTGTGGAGCTTTATTGCTGGTGGAACATGTAGGGGTGCTGGACACACGTGTACACACACACACACACACACACACACCCACACACACACGTACACTCACACACAAAATGGGGGAAAAGTAGGAGACAAGAGTGAGAGCGAGAGAGTGCGCGTGAGAGCGAGAACGCGCGCGCGAGAGAGAGCAAGAGAGAGTGAGGTAAGTTTAGTGGGAGTGGGGAGACAAAATGAACGAGGACGGACAAAGATGGAGAGAGAATTTGATAAGCAACAATGGCAGACAGAAAAAAAGGAAAAAACATAAATAGCAACACACAACCCATGATTTGAATGAGGAATCATGGGAATATGGACAGATGAGGTGAAAGAAAAACAGAAAATAGAGTAATCCAACAAACATCTATTTTTTTTCAAAACCAAAAAAAAACCAAAACAAAAAAAACCACCACAGAAAATGTATGTTATCTACGCAGCTGATTTTACTGGCAAATACAAAATTTATTTTCTTTGATACTCATCATTCTACCATAGAGTTCCACCCAATCTGAAACGCTTCATCACGACAACCCCTCAATCCCAACCTAAACTCCTTGATACTGGAACCAAATGTTCTCCACCCCAATAAGCTGAAAAGACAAACGTGCTACAAGCAACTACAGCCAAAAACCACTAAGCTCAACCCCCCTTCTTTACAATCTATGGCTAGATAATGTCAGTTATTCTGGGTGGTAAAAGTAAAAATGACAAACATTAAAATCAGCTAAAAAAAAAAAAAAGAATTCTGAACTTCAGGTGAACAACTGCAAGCATTCAAAGTCCAAGCACAACCAAGAATTTTATTATGTTATTGATTTCATTATATGATCACCTGTGGAGTTCGATACCCTGACACACACCAATGGCAAGACTTTTTTTTCTTTTAAATATACTCAATTGATACCAACCCCATTTTTACTTTTCCATCTCTTCAGCTAGTGATGAGCTCAAAAGGCTGCAGATAAATGAAATGCTGTAATGTGGGTGTTATAAGCCGGGCTGGTGTGTCATTGGTGGGTTCGCCTGTCAGTCACTCACCTTCCTGTGTAATGCAGATGGAGCCGCTGCCCATACCCACTCTTAATGCGTCAGCTCCCGCATCGATCAGGTTCTTCGCCTGAGCGGCTGTAACCACTGGAACAGATTGAGATAAGAGACAGCAACCAAAGGGAAGAGGGGTGGGGGTAGACATCTCAAATGTTTATTACTGACCATTTGCAAAATAATGACTGACACAGTGATTGACTCACCAGGGTTTAGGAATCATCTCTACTTTGTCCAGCGTCTGACAACCCAAAATGTAAAATAGACCAAGTACACTATAGATAATGCTATATTAATGCTAGATTAGTAAAAATACACAGCTAGAAGAAAGGGACATGGGGAAAAGATGTTGTTTGGGAAACTCTAAAAGATTTGCCTCATACCAAAGCTAAATCTGACCTGCACAAGGGGCTTCTAGGAATTCAGTTTTGTGTAAGACCACATTTTAAGCTAGGCCTAAATAAAGAGACCATCACCAGGCACTCTCACATCTTCTCAAAAGTAAGTTAGCTATAGTCAGCCTAATCTAATTTCCATGTTGAGGTGACACTGAACAATTAATATAGCTGAGCTCATCTTGAAAGTTTATTGGACATAGTAACTAAGGGGGGCATGATTTGAATGTGCCTGTCAAGATTGTCTTGTTATGATAACAGAAATCTAACGTTAGCATAAATGCCGTTCCAGAATATCAGTGTTAACATCCTTGAACATTAAGATACTATAAACAATATCAAAACTGAAACAAGATTGAAAACTAATTAGATGGTTCAAAATAAAATATTTAAAGATGAAAAGATTAGCTCTTCAGACACACATATGAGTATCTCCCCTAAAATGACAATGAATCCAAGGAAAGTTTGATTAGCTTGCTATCTGTATTTCAACCTGTGCAGAGGGAGCAGATGAGTTAACATCGCCACAGATAATCAAGTGAACAGCGGGGGGCATCAAAGGACTATTTGCAAGAGAAGTGTGTCTGGTATTATCTTTGCTTGTATCAACATACTGGCAGCATTTGCATGAACAGCGGGGGGCATCAAAGGACTATTTTGCAAGAGAAGTGTGTTTGGTATTATCTTTGTTTGTATCAATATACTGGCAGCATTTGCATCAGCAGTTATAAATCACAATTATAAAGCCAGCATGGAACAGACGGCATAAGTGAATATGAATGCAATTTCTGTGCACTTTCAAAGGAGACAACCCCTCTTTTAAATACTCAAATGATAAAGCAAAGTGATGGGGAGCCTAGTGTGTGTGTTTGTATGCCCTCACCATTGCCTCCTATGACCTGGAGATGTGGGTACTTTTCCTTGATGTATTTGATAATGTTGATCTGGAATATCGAGTTGCCCTGAGATGAGTCCTGGAAGAGAAGATGAAAAAGTATTGTTAAAAAAAAAAACAAGGTTGTTCTCAAAAACAAAAGAATCACTACTACTTTCAGAACTCAGGATATGCTAGTGCATATTGAAACTAACCATCTTGTAGTCTGGTTCAGCCAAGAATAGCACCACGGGTAAATCGTACACTATTTATGCCATCAAATTAAATTAGCCTAAATTCAATTGAACTATTTTTTTTTATCATCCTTGAGTTTGTATTAGTATTAGTATTCATGCTCAGTCAGCTGAAAAGAAGCAGAATTTAAATGAATAAAAACAGAAATATATCTATGTGATTACACATCAAAAAAGTATAAAAATAGAAATATATCTTTCCACACATGCACCCATACATTCATACTAACATACATTTACAAATACAACATACACTTACATACAACCATGCTGACATTTTAAAATGCCATAACAATATACCAAACAAACAGAGACAAAAACAAAAACGGACCCAGAGACTTCAGCTCTCCATCTTTTGTTCCATTCACTTCTGCATTGTAGTCTAACTGCAGTACGCAGAGCTGCTGCTTTCACCCTGATTGTTCTGCACTGCTGTTCCATAGCAGTCTGTTTGTATTGTCTGCTCTTGCCTGTGGGAGCAAGTCATGGAGTGGATGTTGTGCGTGTGTCATGTCTTTGACCAGCTGAATGGCTGCCCATTCCCTCCTGCTCTCAAGAGATGGTAGCTGCAGTGGTGGGGTGCAGCCTCTGGAGTTGATCCTCAGGGCCCTTTTATGCACCCTCTCCAGCAGTGCAGCCTGGCTTTTGTGGCACTCCACCAGAAGGACACTGCCATACTCCAGACATAGCCTGACAACAGCAGCGTAGATGGTAACAAGGTCCTTGCAGGATAGGCCGTGTCTGGCTAGAACAGTCAAGAAAGTGGAATCGTTTAGAGGCTTTCCTCACTACCTGTTCCAACATGAGTGTCCCCACTGAGGTCAGAGTCCAGGTGAAAGGCTAAGTACTTGGTGGTGTTTATGACCAGGACTTTCTATCTCCCGAGAAACAGAGCAGCAGGTTGTAGTGAGTTTCTGGTGAAGTAGATTCTCAGTCCCACTGATTTTTCTCCATTGAGCAGCCCATTTATCTAGCTGCTGGGCGTCCATCGCCACTTAAGTGTCACTATGAATATTTGTTAAGGAAATGGCCTGAGACAGTCCTATGTTGTCAGTATACCCAATGCCCAATGTGTTGTCAAAGACAGTCTTTCAAGTGGACATGTGTAGGAGGAAGCAGTATGGTGAGACCACGCCACCTCGGGGGACCCAAGATGTAATCTCTCACCAAGGACTGTAAGTGCCATTTGCCATCACCCTCTGCCCTGCTCCAGTCATGTAGCTGTGTACCCAGGCTTAAAGTCTACAGCATAGTTCTACTGACCAGATGTTGCAGCAGCTGGGCATGGTCCATCCTATCAAAGGCCTTGGACATTTCAACCAGCAGCACCCTCACCATTGATTGCTGTTTTCCGTCTGTAGCCACTAACCAAGAATGTGTGGCTCATTTTCTTTTTGTTTCCATTGGTTTTTGTAAAGCTCACTCTGACAAACTTGTAATTTAAGTCTTACAAATAAGTCTGACCAATGCAAACATACATTCCACTTGGCAGCAACAGCAGACCTCCAGCTTTAAAATGAAAATATAAAAATATATTCATTACCACCAAAATAAATATAAACTAGTATATCTGCCTGTGTACCAGTCTGACAAGATCTGTGCCACTTATCACCAACTGGTCCAACTTAGGTGCAAGTCTTACCCATCAAACAGCACTATAAAACCATTCGCCCATACCAGTAGGATTACCTCTGCCCTGCTCTGAACCAGCACATCCACTGTAAGCACAAAAACTCTCCAAGTAAGAATGATATCAAGCACTATGAAACCAGTCTCCTAGTTCAGTAACACCAACTTCACCCACCTTTGCTGAAGCAGGCACTACATAAGTAGAAAATCTCTTCAAGTAAGCGCAGTATGAAACCAGTCCTCTGTACCGGTATGACCACATTCCCACCGCACTGGACCCACATGACCAGTGTGAGCACACAATCTCTCACAGCAAACACTGTATAAACCAGCATAAACTTTGAATGCCTACCAGTTTAAAGCAGTATAAAAACAGTCCCCCATACCAGTACAACCACATCCACCCCACTCTGCACCAGCAGGTCCAGTCGGTATTTGTCATCATTGTGCGTGCCGATGGCTGCGCCACAAAGGAGTTGTTTGCGTGGGTCTTTGGAGGCCAGAGGGAAGTCCCTGTTCTTCTTCAGGTCTGTGCGAGCGATGATGGCCACCAGGGAACCCTCCTCATTCACAATGGGCAGCTTACCTGGAGGAGGGAAGGACAGGTGGTAAGCAGGGAAGACGGTAAAAAAAAAAAGAAGCTAGAAATGTTAACAACTATGGACACTAGCAAAGAAGAGAACACAGACATTGTTTAATCTGTGGTTTTGAGTCAAAATGTTAATCACAAACCTTACAAACATTATCTACAATACTTGCTATTAAATTGACCTCACATCACATGACATTTTAAGTATAAGTCAAGCACATTTGGTTGAGGAAAATAGTTTTAACATTTTCTAGCCACAACATTATTCTTCACATGAAGACAACCTCATGTACTACAAAATGGTTTTTCCATACACGTGAAGTACAACACTCTCCTCACCTTTCTTACTCCTCTGAAGGATTTCATTAGCTTCTTTGAGTGTCACTCCAGCAGGGGCAACCACTAAATCCTCAAGCTTTGTCATCACCTTGAAAGAGGGCAGGACACAGAAACAAGAGACAAAAGGTGTCTATGTATACGCTCAGGAATAGTCAAGCGGTTATGTCAAACGTGTACCCCTGCTGGCTCTGAGCTAATCCCACCAGAATCTTTCTCTCCTGTCTCACCGCCACTCTGTCTCCCTCCCAGCTGTCCTCCAGTCTAAATATACAAAGGCAAGTGGACTATCCATTCTTCTTTTAAGATAAGGTTTCTTCGGGCTTGTACAGAGAAATCACTAAATTCCATTCAGATGAATCATATTTTACATATTATTCCAAAACGCCACAATGAACAAGTACCACAAAACAAGGGATTATTAGATGGATTACACTCTATGAAAAACAGTTGCTCCTATTAAAATTACAAAAACAAGAATTACTTTTTTTTGGGGGGAGGGGGTCAGTAAACAATAATAAACAACCTTTACATTGTTTGGTACCATCAGTTTGAACTCTTGCGACCACAACTGTGTCCGCTTCTTGACTTTAAGCCCTGCCCCTCTACCTGGCTGAGTGGCAGGTCATGCTCCTCCTCTTTCAGGAAGTCGATGTCCCTGGAGGAGATGATGCCCACCAGCTTGCCGCCCATTTGGCCGTTGTCGGTGATGGGGATGCCGCAGAAGCCGTGGCGCGCCTTGGCCTGGAAGACGTCCCGCACGCACTCATTGGGGCTCATCACCACAGGGTCCGTGATGAAGCCCTGTTCGTAACGCTGGAGGGGGTGGGGAGACGAGGACGATTGAGGGCGGGTTTGGAGAAAGGGAAAGACATGGGAAAGCAAGCGAGCACAACAAAGCGAAACAACAATTGGAAATATCATGGGTTGTGGCAGAGGAAGAGAGAGACAGGTAAGGGAGTAAAAGGAGTAAAAGGGGAGGTGTGTGTGTTTAGTTGGGGGGGTCAGAAAAGAGGAGAAAGATAGGGAGACAACATGGAAGAGAAAATAGTGGAGCGGCAGAATGATGGACGAGTGCAGGGAGGGGCAAGGACAGGGGGATCAGGGAAAAGAGACGAGCAGGGGTGGGAGGAGGAAGTGTCAAGGAGGAGGCAAAGGAAAAGTTTTAGGCTCAGGAATATCTACTAGATGTTTAACTGCCCCACATTACAGAGGGTGGAGAAAGATTGCTGACATCTATGGGACTTTACTAAAATTAAACTGTTGGCAGCAACTGGACTGGAAAGAAAGAAAATGAGACAAGAGGTGGAAAGAGAAGATAATGAAAAACAAAAGACAGGAAAATGCCATGGAAATAGAAAAAAAAATACAAAAGCCAAAAAACATAAGATTGATGAAAACAAAAACACGGGAGACGATGTAAAAGTTATCCAAAGGAGTTGAATCAAGTGATACCAAGTCCAGTTGCACTTGATTCAACTCCTTTGGATAACCATGACCTGGATGAATGAGCACATTCACAGAGATGTAAAAGTTGTTAAAACGAGGGGAGGGGGCTAAATAAATAGAGAAAATGGAATAAGGCAAAAAAAGCAAATGCAAGAAAAGAAGATAATTGTGAAAAACGGAAGAAAACAAGAGAGGATTAGACAGTGACAAAGAGAGGTGGAGAATGAGCAGGGACGTCATCTTGGCTACCTTGACTTTCCGGACTTCATTGGCTTGGAATTCTGGTGTACAGTTGTGATGGATGAAGCCAATACCACCTGTTAGCTGTGGGAAGACAAACAATTAATCTGTGTGTGTCTGTGTGTGTGTGTGTTAATGCACTAAGTGTCTGAGTGTGCAAACATGTCCTTAACTACTTTCACAGATAGAACAACTAAATGGTAGCAATCTCGTGTTCTTTTGGTTGTGGCGTTCTTTGATATACTGGGATTAATGATAACATGCCAGTATATGTTAATCTATATATTTCACATGGCATACATGTTTGTACTTGATGCTGTTTTTTTAATGGCCAAATGATATGGCATTTTTTACAGCCTATTGAAATTATGATGCTTGCACCTAAGATGTAGTTTCGCTATCTTGGGCCAACTATGATGTGTGTAATTTTAGGTTTCCTTAACTGTATGTGACCTATGAGACAGTTGCCTTGTTGTTCTATATGCCTAATAATTGTATATTATAATGTATTTGCAAATGTGTCTTTGTTAGTACCGTCTCCTATACAAAACTAGGTCAAACCTAGTAAATGGCTGGACCATGTATGGTCAATGTTCAAAATTATGGCCATTTTGTTATATGGGTAAGCAGTAGCAGTAAGCAGGTGTAGTGTCTGTAATGTGAATACCTGGATATTAAATGTTCATCTGCAATTTTCTGTACTGGTCCCAGTAATATTTGTTGTTAAAGTGTACTGAGGTAGCATACCACATGACATGGTTAAGCCATGTTCGAGTAAAAAAACAAAAAAAAACAAGACTAGGTTACAACATAGCATTTGGCTGGGCAACGAATACATTTATTAATTGGCTGTTTTTGCACGACTACATTTAAAAAGCAGCTGTTTTGACATCGGTTCCATGAACAGCTGATGACGCAACAGAAAACTGTTCACGCTGATTCATTCTGAAAGAGCAACGGCCAATGGGAAAACTCCAACTCGGCCGTCCGACCAATGGTGAAACTCCATCACTTAATCAGGTACTCAGTCACTCACTCACAGACATCCGCATATGTAGGGTTGGTCCTGATGTTGCAGTCCAGCCAAAAAAGGTTATAAATGTAGTTGCAAGAACAATACTTCCCATTCTTGGGGTGTTTGATTTGAAAGAGAACTGAGTCTAATTGTAATTAGAACTATTCTAATTATTTAACAACCCATCCTCCTTTTTTAATCTGTTTCTACCTGCGGATGTCTCACCCCCCCCCCCCCCAAGACTTGCTCTGTATTGACAAGTGAAATCACAAAGAATTGATTGCGGCCGCTGATGGCACCATGAATTGCGCATCACTTGCAATCGCTCTCTGGTTCGACTCACAAAAGATATTGTGCTAATGATATTACAGCGCAAACACGTCCACAGAATTTTACAGCCATGTGCAATTTGTATCTGACTGCAATTATCCATGTGGCAAAGTATAAATGGTGGCTTTGCACCAACATAGTTGGCAGTCTCAATGTCATCCTTGATGTCATCACGTATAGCAAGAATTGTTAGACCTGGCAACCTTTATCTGCAAATGATTTCAGTCTCACTGATATTCTCCTTCGAAATATCCACCCACGAATATGCCTGGCATGATGATGCCTTCGCCTGGCTACCATCACTGCTGCCATGATCACTGGAAAGTCTGGGTGAAATAATTCACTTTAACAGCGTGTGGTTATTAGTGCTGGTGTTTGTGAATTGGACTTTTTTTTGCAATGAGTCTCATTTGCATAGAAAGGGGCCAATTTTGCACCAAATGTATGTATACTACCTAATTTAAATACCTGCAAATAGCACCAGAGCACTGACGCCATTTGCTTGGCAGTGCAGTTAGGGGTGCATTACACCCTTTGCAGGTGCTTTTGAGAATTACACGGTTTGTTTTTGTCTTATTTGTGCAGGTTTAGCAGCCGCAAAAGCCGCACAATCCTTTTTTTTTTAATTTGCCAGTGAGTGTTTTGTCAGAGTGATTATTATTTGGGGTGCTTTAACTTTGTGCTCTTCCTCATGCCTCTCGGCTGACCAATTGTGTAACTTCAGTGATGTTGTTGGTCACCTTATCCAGCGGCCCAATCGTGTCAAACATGTTCGCTCAGTCAGTCAGTCAGCCAGCGACATTCGTGTTTGTAGGGCTGGCCCTCTGGCCTGGTTCAGCCAAAAAGCAGCTGGTACCATTGTGTTTTTGTGTCAAAATGACGGCCCACGGTTTTTAAACTCTATAATGTCAAGATAAATACCCAATTGAGATATTAATGCATTACATATGTTAGCATGTCTGTTAAGAAACGACTGACACCAAAATTAACATTTTAACAACTTTAATACTATTTTTCAAACAATTTAAAATGGTCACTGTCCAACGCCTGTAAATACTGCAATGCTGCGGTTGTAGTCATGGTGCATCAGAAATGGTGTCTGTAACCAGACATGTTGGCAATAATCAAAAATCAAGTTTAGACTATTACTCTGCACTGGAGAACACTAGTGTGTTTCTAGGACAGCAATGAACTTCGCGAAGGAAATGATGCGACCAACACACGTCGTAAATAGTGACGTGACGCACATGATCACATTCAAATTACGAGCCACCTTTTTGATGGCTCATGGTCTTTTTAGGTAGATCTTATAACTTTTTTGTGTGCAATTGATCTAAAACTCATTTTAATGCAAATATATGCAATTTTAGGAGCACTTACGCAGCATCAAGTCTGTGTCATTTTTTCCCCACAAAGTTATTAAACTTTGAAAATCCAAACTGTCAAAATGACAGCCTTGGTTGTTCTAGTGTTAACTGGTATTTTTTCAAGCAAAATTGTGACACAGTTGGCAGTCATACTTACTGCCATAGCAATAGCCATGTTGGCCTCTGTGACAGTGTCCATGGGAGAGGAGACGAAGGGGGTTTTCATGGTAATCTGCTTTGTGAGGGCTGAGGTCAGGTCCTGGACAGGGGAAAAAGACAAGTATATTTCACATTTACAAATCAATGCTGAGGATGCTGTTCTCATGGATCAGTAAATATGATTAAATTTGTTTATCAACAATGCTGCAGACCAGCGTGTTAGTTTTAGCCAATCTGACAATGATTTAGCCTCTGAGTTGTCCTGTTTGCTGCGTTTAACTAGACTGTTTAACACAAACTTGGAAAGTGAAAGAATGCCTGAGGAGTGGAGAAGAACTATACATGAATCCGGGGAAGTACCAGAGGTAAACAAGTCACCATCACTCCGGAGGCATGTCCCTACAATATGCGCTTGTGTGAATGCAAGCTGTCATAAAAAGTGTACAATTTTCTATTTATACCTTTACTTTTTATGTAACATTACTTTTGACAACAATATCAAGGAGTTCGGAAGAACCTGCGCAGTTCCTCAGCTTCTCCAACAGTAGTGGCAAACTTCAAATTAAAAAAAAAAAACTAAAAGCGAATCACACAAGCCTTTACTTCATGAAGAGTACCCCTGTCTGAGACCATACTCTTCACATAGATTCGCCGGGTGGGCAGAGGACCAAGAGATTCATCAGAAGTGGATAAAGAATATAAAAAGAAAGGACTTTGTCCCCAGTAACAACAGCATGGTAGGTTTTGTTAACAGTAGTCAATCTCTATTCATCTCACAATGACAAGCATGCAGCTGCCTAGCCTAACATGGTGAAACAACGTCAGCTAAATAAAGATCACTTAGCTAGCCAACGTAAGCGTGCTAAAAAGACATCTAGGGGCTGAGGTGGTCGCACAGAATATCTCAACTCAATCTACCAACTGTGGCAATATTGTGAAATATAACTTTAGTTGCTCTAAGTAGGGCAACCTAATGACCACAAAGTAAACTCATCCAGTCGGCATCACAAACAGAACACATACAATGGTGTCCGGCAGCACTATTTTTAGTAGGAGTGACTGTTATTTGGCTGGCAGTCAATAATGTCTACATTTTATGCAAAGGTTGTCATCAATTAGCTGAGTTAATTTAGAAAATCGACAAGTTTTACAAAAGTGTAACATTATTTCTGTACTTGTTTGGAAGACTTGGGTGGCATCCCCCCCCCTTTTTCTCCCCAATTGTACTTAGCCAATTACCCTACTCTTCCAAGCCATCCCGAACTCTGCTCCACCCCCTCTGCTGATCCGGGGAGAGCTGCAGACTACCACATGCCTCCTCCAATACATGTGGAGTTGCCAGCCACTTCTTTTCACCTGACAGTGAGGAGTTTCGCCAGGGGGACGTAGCGCGTGAAAGGATCACGCTATTCCCCCCAGTTCCCCCTCCCCTCCGAACAGGCGCCCCAACTGACCAAAAGAGGCGCTAGTGTAGCAACCAGGACACATACCCACAGCCAGCTTCCCACCTGCAGACACGGCCAATTGTTTCTGTAGGGACGCCCGACCAAGCCGGAAGGAACACGGGGATTCGAACCGGCGATCCCCATATTGGTAGGGAACAGAATAGACCACTACGCTACCAGGACGCCCCTGGGTGGCATTTTCAAGTGTGGGTTTTAAGTTGATTGGTGCAAAGCAATTTTTGACATGAAACACAAATTACAGTAATGTAGTGGAGAATATTTTGTGAGTTAGGTGGTATTTGCTACTCATCCTCATTGTTCTTTACCACTCTCAAGGTGTGTGGAAAACACTTCCAGGATGGTAAACCAACGAAAGAACACCCATATCTGTATTACATACGGGATATGAACATTATGTAAGTTTGATTCCATTTTTTCTTGGCGTTACCATAGGTTTAATCCATTGCCTCCATGACAATTACAATTTAGCAAGAGATTCCAATTAAAATGCTTTTCAAATGGTCAGTTTCATATGATTGTTTTTGGTTTAAATATGTTGTATTCTATTTGAAAACTGTATGTGAAATTTTTTTTCTGTTTTTCCTCAGGTGATAAAATCATCTGATAGAGACCCCCCCCCCTCCCAAGAGAAGATGTCTAGAGCCGTTAATAGTCAGCACATAATGTGCTGAACCTGAAGTCTTCACTATTTGCCCTGTGGTCTCCTCAAAACATTATTTGACCATACCTAGTGGCTGTGCTTCCAACAAAGTTGCAGTTCAGTTTTCTCTCCACCCACTTTCTTGGCACTTCAAATCCCTCACTACTGGTTATACTATTTTTTCTCTGGATTAGCCAAAATTGACAATTCTGGCCCTTTGTGTTTGCTTCTATTTTCTCTCTCTCATCTTTCCTACATTTGACATATCTTTCAAAAACTACATTGCAGAGTTCGCCCTTGTGTTCAGGACATGGTGCATGATCTTTGGGAAGTTCATTAATATTTGCATTCTTCTGTGGCTGTGCAGTAAACACATGACGTAAAATGGTTCCAGGTATCACAGGTAAACCAGCCATCTCAGATCTTCCAGATTAGTTAGTGACTACCACAAGTAGCTTCATCAGATTATGTAAATTAGTAAAATACTAAAAAACAAACAAAAAAAAACATCCAACTACATCACTACTTACCACCTGGTCAGCTGTAAAGTCAATGTAGCCTGGCAGAATCAAGAAGTCACTACAGACAGAGGAGCAAGAGAGAGATAGATTAAAAAAAGTTAAGTCGTTCACATTTTCTTGAAATACAGGGCACATACTACATGTAAGCAGATGGGCTGTCTGCAATCCTTTGTCTGGCATACTCCAAACATACGAGCACATACTACGTATAAGCCCACATTTACCAAAATCTTTGCAAGCTATATTTTGTGTGACATCAGGTTTGCCTGTAGGTGAAGTGCAAATGCTAGGTACGTGCATTCGCACTTAGAAAGATGTGCACTTTTTAGTCACATCAAAGTGATTTTACTCTTTGGTCTGATCTTTTTTTTTCCAATATCAAAAAAACATGATTGGCTCAAACAGCTGGCTAACTTTGCATGCCTTATTTTTCACCTTGCTTTAAAATACCTAACTATGACAACGTTAAGCAGTGCAAACTAAGTAGCAAGCTAGAGTGCAAAGAAATGTCGCTCACTGCGAAAGGAACCGCGTCTGTTCACAATGAAGTGTAGACCTACAAAAGACTAGTTTTTCAGTAAGAAAAAATGCCCCACCATCTAGTGCATCCCATAGCACACTCAAATTTCCTAACAAGACCATGCAACCACATGCAATGCCAAGAAGCTTCCCCCCTCCCAGCAGTGTTTCAACACCAAGAAGTGGTGAACAGATATGATAAGTTTAATAAGGCATGCAAAATCTCCAAGAAATGCCATTCAAAAAAAATTAAAACAAATACTGTAATGAAATTCTGGTTGTCTGTAAATCCAACAAACGGTAATAATATGGCATGCATGCATGCAATTAAGAGTGATGAAAAAAAAAGTCAAGAGTCGCAATCACTCAAAGATTTTTGGTGCGAATAACTTATGTGCCAGTGCTACTAATTGAAAAATGTAGTCTTGAGTCCTGACAGACATAACATGCACTAACGCAGACTCAAAATCATAGAAAGTTAGGCCTTAAGCAGCTGTGCTATTTGGTAATTTTAAAACTGCTGGAAAGCATCAAAAGCAATTAAATGTCACTCTTCAGTCAAGCACCGTAACTCTACCCCAATGTAGGTGCCACTTAACCGAAATTCTAATATTTAACAGCTGTGTGGTAATGATTAACACTTATCATTTCTAGTGGGTTTCTTATGACAACTGAAACATAACTGAACCAAATGACAAACAGAGACCAGATTAGTCTTTTTTTAATTTCAGATGGTAACTAGACCCCATTTCAGGGACAAAACATACAGAGCTAGATATTAAATTATAACACTAAACTACCAACATTAACTACTGTAAACCAAAACTAGACCTATGAGTACCTAAGGAAAATTCATATGTTTATTTCACTAATGCAAAATAAACTAATATACACTAACTATGAAAAGGATACTTTAGGATGACACTCTGAGGTTACAGCTCTGTAAATAATGAAAATACAATTAAATACATTCTGGCAGAATGTTTCTTGGGTCCAAAAACAGAAAAACAAGGCAGGTGAGGTAAACCGCCCCTGAAAATGACTGGTGAGAGGAACCTTGTGTGCTAATTATCTTTGTCAGGAGAACTCACAGGGTGTTATGTTACTCTGAAAAACATGCATGTATACGCATGTCCAAGTGTGACTGCCAAGTACTTCTCCAATACTCAGTTTGTCAATCCATGCGGAGTGCCAGTGAATGCGCACCCCTCTATGTGGACCCACATTCCCATTTATAGGGAGAGAGAGGACAAGAGAGACCCAGCAAGACAGAGACAGAACACTGAGGACGAGAGACCCAGAAAGAGACACATCACGTTGGAGAAATTTGCCTGTGCATGTGACAAAATGACAGTCAGCCACATATGCATGGCGGTGCCCTTATGTCATGAACGACAAACACATTCCAAGAATTCATGAGGAAACTCTTTCATTGAGTTAGGAGACTGTTGCCGAAGTCTGTTGTATGGTTTCAAAAGGACCTTACCATCATGTTAATGATGTGATACAACAGTTTATTTTTAGAGTAATGACATCTATTTGCATATTAAGCATTCTGACAAATGCATGTTATTTCAAGTCTTCTGGATTCTCTTTGGCAATGCAACAGACAATCTGAAGGCAATATAAGGGCCAAAGAACTTGGGTGTCTGTTGATACCATTAGTGCAGCACGACATGTGCTTCATGATCAAGTGTACCAAGAGGTAGACGTTGCAAATATTCCAGGTCTGTACAGTACGACAGAACATCTGATTGTGTAAAATACTTTCCAAATTTACAGCCTTTCAAATTTGGACAAGTTATTCAAGAGGCAAGTACAGTCCCTGTGCCTGTGAAGAGCTAATTTCTAAAACTTAATGCACCCATTGGGAAGAAAAAAAATTAAAAACACACAGAAAATACTTTTGTCATGCTGTCTCTCACTACAAGTTTGGCCTTCTTTTTAGCTGTCAATGTAATGAGGTAAATATTAACTACTCAATGCTGACAATCAAACAAAAGATTAAGTCAGTTCTCTATAAAATGTGATGTAACCAAGGAAGAGCAGCTGTGTGGACGATGCCCCAATAACCAGAAGGTGCATCGACTGTGTGATAAACTTTTCTTATTCACAGTCACATACATACATATCTTCATATAGCAAAGCAGATGTGACAAGTGTTGATCAGGAGTTGGGTTAAGCAACCAGTACGTTACAGTCGTACAGTATTCAAATCAAAATCCCATGATTCATTCACCCAGTGTTGGTAATCCATTAGTCAGAGAGCGGGGTTCAAGATTAAAATACAAGCTAAAACGGATTAAAAACGCCGAATGCAAGCGTGCAATAGTAACGAACTAGCTTGTTTCGCTAGTTTCACCCGTGGCATAACAGCCAGAGAACAGCAAGTAATACAAATATGGAGTATTACTTGTAGGTGAGCCCGTCTCCTCCGTTGAACAGTTGCTGTCCCGTCAGCCCGTCGTCGGGAACGTAACCGGTCTGCCCGCTGATCAAGTAGTCCGCCATGGCCGTCAAATCTTCACCGTTTTTGGTTTTTAATTTCCAAAATCAACTCAATGGCGAAAGAGACCCGACAACTTTCTTCGTCTCTGCGTCTTTATTAGTGTCGAAGAAGGGAGGAGGGGGGAGGGCTGGGCTATCTGGCGGACGCCTGTCAGTTGGAGCTCCTCTGCGTCTCCTTTCCAGATCAATCGAGGACGGTTTTGGTCTTTGTTGTTGTTTTTATCTCGCGTGGCCTTTAAGTTGTTTATAAGGGCGAGATAAAAGTGATCGACACGAGTTTGTTTGCTGCTTCATCGGGATACGTCCTCATGCCCTCTTCTGTGCTCCCTCTGACACGTGCGTTGATCTCGTCTAACTGCGTTTCCGTGATGACGTCACATCCGGCTGAAGCGCTCTTCCCTCCCACCCCGCGACGTCTCGACAGTTGTCCTACATTCAAATGAACGCTGGAAGGCGCAGTTTTCTACGCAGTACGTACTTCGCGGGCTGTGCCAACGGTATGAGCTCCGCACAAGGACTCACGGGTGCAGGGGACCAGTTTAATAATATCCCAGCCACACCTTTATACTAACCTTATTCGGGCTAAGCAGACATATCGGCCGATTTATGACAGCAGGTGCCAAGCTGTTAATGTCACAGGGCCAGCGTAGATAGTGTGGAAAAAGCCTTTGTGTCAAGGTAGTGAGAGCATGTTGTGAGTGGCATGCACTGTACTGGTTTGGGCAACTCGTTTAAAACTATTAGCGTAATGATTTGCATGCAAACAAATTTCATTTTTGAACGTTTTCCCACTGGTGTGTTTAAAACAATAACTAGGCAAAACTAAAAATAAAAAATAAGGAACACTTGTGTGGTTTTCGCTTTAATCAGTACTGTCAGGCGCATCACGTTTTACCTCTTCACTACTGCACCCAAATGCAAAGGAAAAACAGTTAAAATGAAAAAAGGAGACGCTGATGGTAGTCAACAAGCAGACGTGGCAGACCAAGCACACAGAAGACATGAGATTCAAGATTCAATAACTTTATTGTCCGTATAGGTAATACAAAATCAATAGCTAAAACTCGGGTTCAACAATTTTTTTCTTCATTTAGTGGTGGGGAAGGCGTCCACATAACCTTACTGATAACTGTTTCAGTTGAATGGATCTTTGGGATGTGGAGTTGTCAAACATCACTGGGGGTTCACAGTATCACCAATGGTGTCCGCAAAGTAACTGTCCATCCATCCATTGTCTTTACCCCCATCCTGCTCTCAGGCTCGCGGGGATGCTGGAGCCTGTGGAGTACAAAATGTACTCCATATGCACTCCGTATGTACTCTGTAGTTTTCCACTTCTCTGTGTGTATGAAACTTCTCACTCACTGCAGACACACATACCCATTGTTCTCATGCGTACCTTCCATGGGGCCACATAGCAACTGTTATCATGCTTACCTCCCTGTTGCCGCATCCCAGGAACGGCCTGGTACAGCAAAAGATAAGCGCAACAGACTTACAGACACTCACGAGGCACAGAACGTGATTAACGTAGATGTTTCCTTCTTTCTTTTGTAAAATTACACCTTAGTTGATGCAGGAAACATACGCGACGGACTGTTCTATAAAAAAACCACTATCTCCAGTTCAGTGGCAGAGCATATCCACACAGACGAACCTCTGTGTGGCCTTATGTCTCTCCATCTGCAGATGCAATAAAGATTCTCTGTTTGCTTTAATATTTGTCCGATGATTATTCTCCCCAGAGGTTCCTGGGGCAAGAGCCCATTAAAAGGATAAAGGAAAATCCACAACAAGCCTTATTCCAGCAGTCAATGGGCGGCAGGCGGGGAGACACCCTAGACAGACCGCCAGGCTATCACACACACACACACACACACACACACACACACACACACACACACACACACACACACACACACACACACACACACACGGACAATTTAGTACCGCCAATTCACCTGACTTGCATGTATTTGGACTGTGGGAGGAAATCGGAGCCCCCGGAAGAAACCCACGCAGACACAGGGAGAACATGCTAACTCCACACAGAGGACGACCAGGGATGACCCACCAAGGTTGGACTAACCCAGGGCTCGAAACCAGGACATTCTTGCGGTGAGGCGACCGTGCTAACCAGCATAAATACATAAAACTGAATAAAACTAAATTTTAAAGAGGAGCACAGTTGGATCTACCTACCGTGGAAGTCTTGAGTCAGTGCTGGGATTTATGGGTCTCTTGCTGCAGAACTTTAGTTGCCTACTGAAGAGGAGATCACCCTGCATATAATAAATAAATAAATAAAATCTAACTGTGCCCAACTGACCAGACTGTCTCTTGCGGGAAAACTAAGGCTCAATTTATGGCACAAAGGAAGTGCGTCAACCTCTGTGCAACCAAGATAGTATTGTAGCGAATTCGGGGGACAAAGCAACCACAGGAACTGCCGCGGCCGGGAAGCGAACCCGTATCGCCCGCACAGCAGGCGACATCGCTAACCGCTCGAGTAAAGGGTCAGACCCTGGTGGGACTGAAAGTGCGGTGGTAGGAGGTGGGGTGCGAGACTCCTCCTCCTCTGTAGACCAGGCTACCAGGGTCCAGGGAGGGAGTAAGGACACTGCTGGATCAGAGCCAACCTCCCTGGCCACGAATAGAAACAGCGGTGACGTCGAAGGTGGGGGCTCAGACCCAGCGGATGCAGAGCCGCCCCTGTCATCTATCAGCAGCCCGCGACAAGGAGCAGCCCGGCATGGGAGAGGTGCTCGGCGGAAGAAACCCTCATGGTGGATGGACCCATCCACATGGGATTTGGGTTAGGCCAACGGGACGTTGGTCTTTCAAGGAAGGGGGGAGTGTGGCGAATTCTACTAGAGTGTTTCTGCTCCGGGTTCATTCGCATATTACCCACAATGCAACTGAGGTGTCGATGTTTTGGTTATGTTGTGGGATATGGAACTTGTTAAAAACGGACATATCTGTTACAGATAGTGGTGATGTGGTGGAAGGAAATGGGGACGTTATGAGAGAAGTTGTATTAGACAGCATGCTATTTCCCACCATGAGGGTAAAGAGTAGGTAAATAGATAGGCTCGCTTCGGTGGCCAAGAAAAGGCTGGAGCTGAGACCCATAAAAACTTGTGTCTGTTTTGACTTGCTCGACTTGCGGTCAGTAAAAGCTTACTTGTTAACTCTGAAAGGTTGGCTAAGAAGTCCATTATTTAACCACATCACAGTATGATTGTCGGCGGTTATACGCTGGGAGAGCGCAGGGCTCATTGGACCGTTTATGTTTTCGATGTGATTGTTGTGATTTGCGTTGTATTTTTGCGTGTTCGGGTGTTCCGTTCATGTTGGGATATGTTGTTGTTTGGGGGTTTTACTCGGACTGGATAGTGAACTGTTTACTGACTGACTGACTTTGGGACCGTGACTTAGACTGAAGTCGCCAGTTGTGACTTCGGGGGAATCATTCACTCCGTTTACACTTGGTTTTTTACGTTTTTTGGGGATCGGATCACAAGTGGACAGCGCCAAGTAAACGACCACCCCGTAACCGACCACGACCACCAAAACGTTTTTTGAACCGGTTTCTGAAACCACTTGCCGAGGTGGTCTGGGACGCATTTGACCACATACGTATCTTTTGCAGTGTAAACGCTAATGCGTCCCATACAAGGACGTAACAGGAAAACACGGCATCAATGCAGAATGTGCTGGTTGTTTTGGTAACAGCGCGCCAACTTTAGAAAAAAAATGGAGAGAGAGAGAGAGAGAAGAGTGTACGTGGTTGGAGTACAAGTGAAACAAGATGCCTAATCTCCATTTGGGCAGAAGAATCAGTCCTGTCAATCTCAACAGCTGGAATAGTCCATACGTGTATATTAGTGCTTGACACACCTTCCAATATTAGCTATTGTTTTCACAGCTAGTCGGCAAATCTGGCGCTTGACAGAGGCCCTTTGACCTTGTAGCGGAGGTGACGTAGACAGTAACGAAATCTTCGTCTTCGTTCGGCGTAACGAAATCTGATCACAAGTGGTCAGCAGAACGCATTTGGAGACGCATGATAGACACAGGTGTAAACGGCGATGTGTCTCGCTGTCCACTTGTGATCCGATCGCCTAAAACGCATTTTAAAACAAAGTGTAAACGGGGTGTGCGTAATGTTGGTTAAATATTAACAGGTGTCAAAATAAAAAGCCACTCCTGCTGGTCGTGCGGTGTATGGGACGCAGGTTTGGCATTAAAAAGGAAGCTCGTCTCTGTCATCCATTCTTTCACGCAGGCTCACCACATTGGTGTCAGAAGTGGGATAGGGCTGAAGAATGTAGAGAGAAATTCAGACTGGTGCCTTCGGGGTCGTCCTCTGTGTGGAGTTCGCATGTTCTCCCCGTGGTTTCCTCCGGGTGCTCCGGTTTCCTCCCACAGTCCAAAGACATGTAGGTCAGGTGAATCGGCATTACTCATTTTTTCCTAAGTGTGAATGTACGTGTGTTTGTGTGCGCGTGATGGCCTGTCCAGGATGTCTCCTCGCCTGTCGCCCAATGACTGCTGGGATAGGCTCCAGCATCCCTGCGACCCTGAGAGCAGGATAAGTGGTTTGGATAATGGATGGATAGATGCACCGAGACACTGAGCGGACCCATTGGTGCTTGGAAAACCTGGCATGGCGAAAGACAGAACCTGCCAGTGATGGAAATTTTCCAGCCCATCCTGATGGCTCCAGTGCACCATGGCCCCAATGCCTCCTAGAGGTCAGAAGTGCCAATACAGGGGAACACCTGCTGCCCGCTGGTGACCAAGAGGGCTGCTGCCAAAGAGCCACCACTACTGGTCCCCACGCCCAGCCTATCGCACCCTGCAATTGTGCATAGAACACCAGCCAAGCTGCTCAAGCACAACAGGATGAAGGCTAGAGCCGTACCTCTTGCAAGTCCAACTAGCGACATGGCACAGCAGATGGCGCAACGAAGAAGCTGCCATTCACCTGGCCCTGGCGTTGGAGGAAAAGGCTTTGCAAGTGCTCCTCAACTTAGCCCCAGTGGAGCAGCAGGACCTCTAGGCCCTGATCATGATGCTGAAGAGGCGATTTGGGCTGTGACCCTTCACTGACCAGAGCAGGGAGCAGCCTGCCAGCCACCACCGCCAATAAGGAGAGAGCCTGGGCACCTTCACCGCAGCTGTGCAGCTTCACGCCGACATGGTTACCCGCAGTTCAACACAGCCGCGTTGGCCCTCCACTCATTCCTACAGGAGCTCATGCCGGAGCAGTTGCGCCAGCATGTCCATCTCATTTTGGGGAGTAGGGGAGAAAGCAGCACCCCATGCACTAATTAGTGTGACTCTCCCCCAGTTGCGCTTCCTGTGAACCCCAGGCGGCCTGTACACCAGCGACGGCACCCTGGGTATTTAAATAAATAACAATGTTTTGGGTGATGGGGTCATCGAGGATGACTGACCCCTCAAATGGGGGCTATGTAGTGACTGGGGGAGGCGGTCACTGTTGGCGGTTTCTGCACTGGGGGAGCGCAGGAGCTCCTGGGACTGTTAATGTTCAAGTTGGGATTGTTGTGGTTTGTGTTGTATTTTTGCAAATTCTGTTCATGTTGGTATGTGTTGTTTGGGGGTATGTGTTGTTTGGGGGGTTGACTCAGACTGTGTAGAGGACTGTTAACTGATTGACTGACCTAAGGACCGTGACTTAAAACTGGCGTTTCCAGTTGTGACCTCGGGGGCGAAATCACTGAAATGTTGGTTCTGTTAAATGTGAAGAGGTGTCAAAATAAAAGCCACTCCTGTTGGTCGTGCGATGTATGGGACGCAGGTTTGGCATTAAAAAGGAAGCTCGTCTCTGTCATCCATTCTTCCACGGAGGCTCGCCTCAATAGGAAGAGGGTAGAGAGGTTAGAGATTGTTTTCCCCGGTTGCTATTGGTAGCCATCCCCAGTTGCAGAAATGGCGGACGATGGAACAACCAAAATCAGTTGAATACGGAGCCGTATTATGCCGGGATCAGACTACACGATATTTTTGTCTTTCACGATGGTCACTGTAAGATTCGACTTAGAGACGAGAGAGACATTGGTTGTAACGAACTCTTTACTTAGAACTTAACAAATTTAGAATACTCAGCCATCAGGCTACATCTGCATTTCTTCCAGTTCGGCTCATACTTAACATTACTTCCTGGTCTCGTCTCGCGAGAGCCCCCCATCAAAGACTAACCAGAGAGCATGTGCATTAACATAAGTCCCAATACATTACACCCCTTTCCCCCAGTCAACAAAATCCGCCAAGTGGCGTGGAGGGGGCCGGTCTCTTGCTGGACGCTGTAGAGGGGTAGTGGGCACAGGAATGGACACAGGACCAGAGGGATCTTCAACAGGCCCGCTGGTCTCTGGTCGTGGCGTTTCCGACGAGGTAGACTCGAGTGGCCCATCTTCAGGTGACTGCTCACCAGGAACAATGGATTCTCCAGCGACCACATCCGTGCGTGCAGTCGCTCTACCACACAGCTGATCCACGTGGCGTCGATGCATTTTTCCATCAAGAATCTGCACTCTATAGGAAACTGGGCCAGTAGGATCGGCTATCACACCAGGGACCCATTTGGGTCCCCCAGTGTAGCTCCTCAGGTATACAGTGTCCTGTGGCCTAAAACATCTGTTTGGGCCTTGCAGTTTTTCTGCACTCACTTCCTGCTTGAGGTGCATTTAATTTTCATAGTCAGGATGAAGACGATCAAAGGCCGTGGTAAGACTCCGGTTCATGAGAAGCTCGGCAGGGCTCTTTCCTGTTGCTGAATTGGGAGTCACATGCTGTGACAGCAGAAACCTAGCCAGGCGTGTCTGCCAGTCACCGATAGTGATCCTAGATAGGGCCTCCTTGGTTGTCTGGACCATACGTTCTGCTTGGCCATTTGAACAAGGATGGTAAGGGGCCGTAGTCACTGCTCTGATACCATTCTGTCTGGCAAACTCTTTGAATTCTTTCGATGTGAAGGCTGCACCGTTGTCAGAAACAATGACATCTGGTAACCCGTGAGTTGCAAAGAGGAGCCTCAGTGTGCTGATCGCTGCAGAGGAGGACATTGAACTCACCATGGCAACCTCTAACCACTTAGAGTGCGAGTCCACAATTATGAGAAATGTCTTCCCCGGGAATGGACCAGCAAAGTCAACGTGTAGCCGGGACCATTTCTTAGTTGTCCACTCCCAAGGGTGCAGCTGTGCTGTTGGTGGTGCATGACGAGTTCTCTGACAGGTTTCACAGAATTTTACTGTCTGTTCTATTGCTAAATCCATACCTGGCCACCAGGCATAACTCCTCCCCAGGCCCTTCATATGCGCAATGCCTGGGTGTGCATCATGCAGCATGGCTAGTACCTCCTCCCTCGCCAGATTAGGAATAACTACATGACTCCCCCATAATAGGCAGTCCTTGTGTGCGGACAGTTCATGGCGCCGGGTGAAAAACGGCTTGAAACGGCTGTCAGGTGTATCCACTGGCCAGCCATGCAGGACCCAGCGCAGCACCTGAGACAGAACTGGATCCTTCCGAGTAAGGGCGGCAATGTGTTTTGCATTCAGTGGGGCTTCAGGCGCCATTTCCAGTAAGAGCACCTCCATGGGTGGAGGGATCTCACGCATACCAGCGGGCAGTGGTAAGCGACTGAGGGCATCAGCATTTGCTAGCTGTTTGCCAGGGCGGTAGCACAATTCGTAATCGTAGGCTCCAAGAACAACACTCCAGCGTAGCATGCGTGGGGACAGGACAGGAGGCATGGGCTTTGAGTGGTGTAGCAGGCCCAAAAGAGGTTTGTGGTCAGTAAAAACCAAAGTGGCGACCAGCAAGGTACTGGTGAAATTTTTTGACTGCAAAAATGACCGCCAAGGCCTCCTTATCTATTTGAGCATAATTTCTTTCAGTGGAGGATAGTGTCCTCGAGGCAAAGACGATGGGAGCCTCCCGGCCATCAGACTCCATATGGAAGAGCAGCGGCCCCAAGCCATAAGGCGAAGCGTCACAAACAACGACTAATGGCTTTGTTTCGTCATAGTGCGTGAGCACGCCATCAGCCTGAAGCAGTTGTTTTGCAGCAGTGTACGCTTTTTTTTTATGTGCGTCAGTCCACTGCCAGGGTGCAGACTCATCCAGGAGGCGGTACAGCGGTTCTAAGAAAGTAGCCTTGTTTGGCAAAAAAACAGCTGTAAAAATTGAGTACGCCTAGGAATGACTGAAGCTCCGTTTTGTTCCGGGGTGAAGGCGCCTTCTGAATAGCCTCAACTTTCTCCATATTCAGCCGCATGCCATCCTTGTCCACACGAAAACCTAAAAATTCAGCTTGGTCATCAGCAAACACACTCTTCTCCTTCTGTAGCCGCAATCCTGCTTCTGCGAATCGTTCCAGCACTGCACGAAGACGGTCATTGTGCTGGTCAACAGTCTTTCCCACTCTTAAAGACATCGTCCAGGTACAGTTGCACGCCTGGTATACCGGCGAGGAGGGTATCCATTAAACGCTGAAATATGGACACAGCTGTCGATACTCCAAACTGCAGGCGGCGGGCCCGAAACAGCCCGCGATGGGTGTTTATAGTGAGAAGCTCCGCAGCCTCGTCGTCCAGCACCAGCTGCTGGTAAGCTTGTTTGAGGTCCAATTTACTGAAAAGCACCCCCCCTGCCAGTCTGGAAAACAGTTCAGCCACCGTAGGAATGGGGTATACATCAGGTTTCACAACTGTATTCACAGTGCAGCGATAGTCACCGCAAATTCTTAAGCTGCCATCCTTCTTAACTAGTGGTACGATGGGTGTGGCCCACCTCGAGTGTCTTACGGTTTCAAAAATACCCTGAGCTACTAGCTTGTCAAGCTCCTCGTCTAGCTTTGGTCGAAGGGCACTGAACGTGCTTTAAAAAACTTGGGTGATGCTGTCGTATTAATATCAATAGCAATTGGAGGGGTTCGTGAAGCCCCGAGGTCCTGGAAGACTTCTGCATATTCCATTAAGATGGACTCCACAGATTGTAAGCATACTCGGCGCACCCCCATTACAGAAATGCCCAGTGCCTCAAGCCAGTCCCTGCCCAGTAGACTTGCCCCCTGACCTTGAACAATAATCAGTGGCAAGGTCTTGTGATTGCCTTGATACTGCACATCCACAAAAATCTTCCCATTAACTTGTAGTTCTGCTTGTGACCATTATCTAAGCACACTACTGTCCTTGTGCAGTAAAGGTGGCTGGTCAGGCCACAAGGTGTTGTAACTGCCTTCACTGATCAAGGAGCATGCGGCTCCAGAGTCCACCTCCATTACATGTGTTTTGTTGTTCAGGATCACAGTGGCTTGATATGGCTTTTTTACGTGAGCAATACAGCTGCCTGCCCATGGTGTAAATGTCATATTCCTCTTCTTGTTGCCTAACAGTGTGTGTGTGTTGTTCGGCTTGAGGAACTGTGTCAGAAGAATCCGCTGATGCGACATCGCTGCTCTTTTTAAAACAAACATGAGAAATGTGTCCCCTTTTTTTGCAATAGTGGCATACAGCAGAGGTAAATTTGCAATGTTGTTGGTTGTGTGTGCCTCCACAACGAAAACATGGCTTTGCACCACCTTCTGCTACTGTTTGTTTCACTTTCAAAACGGTTTGACTTTGTGCAGTTTGATAAACTTCTGCTGGCTGTGGTGCTACCCAGCTGGTTTGGTTGTAGTATTCGCACATTTAACGTGGCTGTTTCCGCTGCAAGGGCTTTCTCCTCTGCTGCTTTGAATGTGAGTTCCTTTTCAGCCAGCAGGTGGCGCTGCAGCGCTTCATCTCGCACTCCACAGACAATTCTGTCACGCAGCATGGCTTCCAGTTGGTCACCAAAAGCGCAATGCACTGAGAGTTTACGGAGTTCAGCAATGTAGCTGGAGATTCCTTGGCATTGCTTTTGTTTGCAATTGTGAAACTGAAAAAGCTGAACAATTTGTGATGGAGGACTGTAGTGGCGCTTCAAGGCCAATACTAAGTTTTCATAGGTGACGGCCGGAGGAAGGACGGGAGCGACCACCGAACGTAGTGTAGAATACGTTGCAGCCCCACAGACGCTAAGCAAAATAGCGCGTTTCTTCTCCTCCCCATTTGCCAGGAAAAAACATTCCAGTCTCTCAATATACTCAATGGCAGTGCCGGAGCCTTCATCAAACTCTATGCGACCCAGCGTGGTCATGGTGATGTCGTTAGGCTACACAGATTCCTTGAAGCTGTAGTAGAATATCGGAGGTTGCCGATTTCCATCAATCAACTGTTCAGAACTGTTGGAGTTTGGATCTGCTTCGTCGCCAGTGTAAGATTCGACTTAGAGACATTGGTTGTAACGAACTCTTTACTTAGAACTTAACAAATTTAGGATACTCAGCCATCAGGCTACATCTGCGTTTCTTCCAGTTCGGCTCATACGTAACATTACTTCCTGGTCTCGTCTCGCGAGAGCCCCCCCATCAAAGACTAACCAGAGAGCATGCGCATTAACATAAGTCCCAATACATTACAGTCACCATGCCAGATTAGGCAATCATAGTGCCATAAAGTATTGCTGCGTCTTGGCTGGGAGACTGGCAACACTACAAGTATGACTCCGACCAATTATTATATGCGGCCTTTGTGGTAGTTCATATCAGGGTTCCCACTCTTTTTGAGAAATCATTTTCCAGGACATTTCCTGACAATCAAGGGCAGCACTTTCTCACAAACGGTCATGTAATTTACCAGTAGGCCTAGTATCGACACATTTAACCCCAATTTTATTCCTCCTTTTTTAATGATGCAGGGTTCATAATGACGTGTCTCACGTTCATTACAGGTGACTGCTACACCCATCACTGCTAACTGTACAATAAGGTCATCTGGCTTCATCTTGTTAGATGTGACTTCCACTGGTATATTTTTGATTTGATTTTTTAGTTACTTAGCTCTCCTCAACAAACAAACACCAACATGTTCTGTGTTACACTTACTTGAATTGTGGCAGTTACAATACTCACCCCAAACACTAGCTTATACCTCAGGTCCTGCGCTGTTATATGCCTTCACCCAGAATCCTAGATGTTTTGTTGCAGTCTGGTGACGTGCTGAGGTCAAGAGGTAGGGACATACGAACACGGAGTCTGGCTTGTGGGATAAATAAAAGCTTCAGCGTGAATTTAGAAAAAGTCTCGGTCCATTCATTTTAAAACAACACACAAAACATAGTACCAGGAGTAAAACTACAGAGGTGTAAATTGTGATGAGCGACATGGATTCCTTAAAACCACCGGAGAGTTTGAAACTTACCGGGAATGTCGACAGCAAATGGCAGACCTTCAAGCAGCAGTTTCAACTGTACATCACGGCCATGGGACTGGAAACAAAGCCGGATGCTAGGAAAGTAGCGTTACTGCCAACAATAGCAGGCCCACAAGCCATTGAAGTGTACAATACTTTCGTGTATAAAAATGAAGATGACAAAGAGAAACTCGATAAAGTGATTGATAAATTTGATGCTCACTGCTGTCCAGAGAAAAACGAAACATACGCGAGATGTGTATTTCGTTCATGTGTGCAGCAACAACGTGAGCCTTTTGATAGCTTTCTGACTGACCTGAAGCTAAAAGCACAGTCATGCAACTTTATTACACTGAAAGACTCAATGATCCGGAACCAGATAGTTTTTTTGAGTGGAGGATAAAAAGGTCCGAGAAAGGCTACCGAGGGAAACAGAGCTAATGCTAGAAGGAGCCATTAAGATCTGCCAGGCGAGTGAGCTGTCCCCAAACGCATGTGAGGAAGTTCAGCGAGATGGCGGCAGGCACAGTGACCGTGAGTGACTGCGCAGCTGTTGGTGCGGTCTCAAGCCAAGGAAGAAGACGCACACTGACCCGACCTGCACAGCGGACAGACACGGGATGTTCAGGTGCAAACGTTGCGGTTCACAGCACAAGCCAAGACAGTGTCCAGCCTTTGGTAAGCAATGCTCTAATTGCCAGGGAAATAATAATTTTGCTAAACAGTGCTTCTCAAAAAGAAAAGAGGGGAATAAAGGACAATCTGTAAACATTGTGGATGACACTGATCTAAGTGAGACATTTTTTGTTGGCATAGTGAACTGTGAAAATGAGCCAGAGAAAGAAATTAATGCTGTGAGAGAAGATAAATGGATAGCACATCTGCAAATAAACGGGACTTTAGTCAATGAAACTGGACACTGGTGCAAATGCAAACCTGATCAGCATGTCTGACATAAAAGAAATGAAAGATGGGCCCACAATACAGAGAAAAGCACCTAAACTGAAAGACTACAATAGACAGAGAATCGAGTGTTTAGACACATGCAAGCTGAAAGTAATGGTGAAAAATAAAACACACCACTTACTCTTCTCTGTTGTTGCTGAAGGACTTGAGTTACTACTGGGTGATAAAGCCGGTGAGGATTTGGGGCTGGTGATGCGTGTACTGCATGAACACAGCCGTGAGCACACCAAGTGACACTGTTGACTCCATTATACAGAACTTTGCAGAGGTTTTCAAAGGTTTTGGCGTATTGCCATTCATATACAAAATCCAGCTGAAAGAAAATGCACAGCAAGACGTGCATGCTGCTCAAACAGTTCCAACACCACTATAGAGACTGCTAAAAAAAAGACAAAAAAAAAAAAGAATTGTACAGGATGACAATGCTTGGTGTGATAAAGAAGGTTGAGGAACCGACAGATTGGGTCAACTCCATGGTACGCGAAAAGAAAAAGAATGGTGACTTCAGAATATGCATGGACCTGAAAGATCTACATAAAAATATCAAGCGTGAAGAAATCACCAGTGAGATGGCAGGTGCCAGATTCTTCACAAAGCCTGACGTGCCACAAGGCTTCTGGCAGTTGAAATTGGATGAAAGCAGCACCAAATACTGTACTTTTAATACACCTTTTGGCAGATGGTTTCCTCAAGCTGCCTTTTGGAATAATTTCAGCATTAGAAATATTTCACAGAGCAATGGAGCACATCACTGAGGGGCTGGAAGGTGTCAGAGTCTATGTGGATGACATCATCTGGGGCTCCACACTTAATGAACACAATGAAAAACTGAAAAAAGTGCTGGAGCGGGTACAAAAATATGGACTGAAACTCAACAAGCGCAAATGCCAGTTTGGAGCACAAGAAATGATTTTCCTCAGAGACAAGCTCACTGCACAAGGTGTCCAACCTGACCAAGAAAAAAAAAATCAATGCCATAAAGGACATGCCACGGCCCACAGACAAAACAGGTGTGCTATGCATCATGGGGATGTTAACTTTATAGATAAATTAATTCCTAACCTCTGCAAAAACATCCTGCGTCCACGAGCTCCTGCACAAAAGGCACTGCGTTCAAATGGACAGCCAAACATGAGCATGAGTGGCAGAGGCTCAAAGAGACACTCACAACTGCACCTGTGCTGACATTCTTTGACCTGATGAAGAGGGTGAAAATATCAACTGATGCCTCTAAGGACGGAATTGGTGCAGTACTCTTTCAGGCTGAAGGTGAGCATTGAAAACCAGTGGCCTATGCATCCAGGTCCATGATAGAGACGGAGTGTTGATATGCTCAGATAGAAAAAGAATGTCTGGGGTTAGTGTTTGGCCTAGAGAGGCTCCACATAGGGCCTACCCACCTTCACTGTAGAGACAGACCACCGTCCACTAGATGCCATCATCTAAAAGAACCCGAATGAGATGTCACCAAGAATTCAATGACTCAGTGCATCAAGAGCCACCACACACAGACATGCCCAGGAATTGGGCTACAAGTATTACATTTACAGGCGTAACTTATGGGGGGCATGTCCCCCTCAATATTAAGAGGTGAATTTGTCCCCCTGTTACGACCCTCGGTCTGGAGAGGGTGCAACTATTAGTGTACTGAGTTATAGTGAGGCAAGGGTGCAACACAGTGAGACATAAACGTATAAATATATTTATTAACACAATGACAGGACAAGGGAACCGAACGGTTGCCGAAACAAACTATTAACAAAAGTAACTTTGGGTTCGCGAAGCGAACCCTAGTTATATGAACAACGACAAAATGGCTGAGAGGGTTATTGCATTGTGACATCATCCACAATAGCTCGCTGGAAAAAAGAAAAACGATGGAGGTGCATTCCCCGTGCCAATCCCGGACAATATGACCCCCTGTGGTCATATGTCCTCCCACCGACCCCGTATTGGCACGCCCACCGGAAGCGCTATTCCTCTTTGTAAGTCGAACCATCTCCAACTAAATGAGCACCACACCTGTGGCCCGGGTAGGAGGAGAATGGCTCTATTCTCAGCCATTTTGTCGTTGTTCATATAACTAGGGTTCGCTTCGCGAACCCAAAGTTACATTTCACGTACTCCAAAATGGCTGAGAGGGTTATTGCATTGAACAACGACAGGATTCGTGCCTCCGTTCCCTAGCCGTCCAATGAACCCTTCAAACCCCTGGTGGGAAGGGGTACGCGTTCTGATGAGAGCATCCTAAGAGGCCTGCTCCAGAACAGCGTCGGCAACCGACCGCACCTTAACGTGCCGGTAATAATGCCGTAAGAAAGTGGTCTCACCACTCCAAACCGCCGCCTGGCGGATGACCTCCCAGTCGATACCTGACAACACAGCTATCGACGTAGCAGTCCCTCGGGTAAAATGCGCCTTCAGCTTAGGAGCTGTTTTACCCGCTTTGGTATACGCCTCCGTAATACCATTCACCAGCCAGTGTGCTAGCCTCTGGGTGGAAAGGGCATAACCTGGTTTGCTCACTCTGTAGGTCAACAGCAGCCTGTCAGACCTACGAATATCTGCTGTGCGCCGCATGTAAATGCGTAAAGCCCGTACAGGACACGAGAGGTGCAAGCGTTTCTCATCCCTAGTCACCGGTGACGGATGAAATGCGTGTATCACCACCGGGGCCCTACTCGTCAGGACAGACACAGTTTTGGGCACGAAGCTGGGGTCTGTAAAGAGCGTGACCATCAGATCACCAGAAAACACCATCCCCTTGATGGTGAGTGCAGTGAGCTCACAACCCCTCGCTGCGGTGGTAAGTGCCAAGAGCACAGCCAGCTTAGCCGAGACATAACGCATGTCTGCCGTAGACATGGGTTCAAAGGGATCTTTCTCTAGTGCGCGCAGAACAAGGGAAGCATCCCAAGTTTCAGCTCTCGTAAGCTCCTTAGCTGAGAGCTTCTTAGCACCCAACAGGTACTGCGTCATGAGCGGGTGTGTGAAAACCGTGCTACCCTCGATCTTCCCCCCGGAAGAACGTGAGAGCCGATACACAGACTTTGACCGAGGAGAAAGACCATAGTCTATCACTCCTACAGACCTCCACAAAAGTCAGTATAGGGCTAATCCCTACTGACAAAGGGTCCATGTCGCGTTCAGCGCAAAATTGGTCAAATCGATTCCAGTACCCCTGGTACCTGGAATACGTGGAGTCCTTACGCGCCGCTAAGATGACACGAATCACTTGCGCACTAAGTCCCATAGCTAAGAGCCTGGCTTTGTAAGCATCCACGCCGCTAATCGGGAGCCTCCTATCCAGGGGCCCTCCCGTAGCAGCCCTCCTGCTTGCGTGAGCGCGTCCGCCCACTCCGGGACGTCGAACCGCTCGCCTACTATCCAGGGCACTATTCGCGGAAACCACGGGGTGCTCGGTTCGTACGGGGCCACGAGAACTAAGGAGGTCTAGGTCTAGGAGGCACCTGCGCGGGGGGAATGCGTAAAGCATCTCCTCGGGCCATGGATCTAGTCCAAGCGCGTTGACCCCCAACGGCGCTAGGGCGGACGGGAGCATCGAGTACCAACGAGGGCACTTGTAATTGAGTTTCGATGCGAACAGATCCACTTGAGCTACCCCGAACCTCTCCCAGATCATAGCCACTATGGCTGGGTTGAGGCTCCAATTGTCCGCATGCGGGCCGCCTCTCGAGAGGATGTCCGCTGCTTCGTTGTCCTTCCCAGGAACATGAAGCGCCCTGATTGATAGCGCGTTGCTGTTGACCCAAATCCAAATTTGCATGGCCAACTCTCTGCAACGCTTGGACTTCATACCGCCTTGGCGGTTGATGTAGGCCTTGGCCGTCATGCTGTCTGTCATTATCAGTATGTGACGGCCTACGAGATCCTGAGCGAAATGCTGGATAGCCAGCCAAATCGTCTCTGTCTCGCGCGCGTTGATGTGGACCTTCTCCCCAGACGGCCACACTCCTCGCGCTGTTTTGTAGCCAAGGATGGCCCCCCAACCCGAGAGGGACGCAACCGTATAAATCGTCACCTCGGGTCCCCTGGGGCCCATAGGGACCCCAGACATGACCACGCAGGCTCTGTTCCAGTGGTCTAGGTCCTGCGCTACCACGAGCGGGACCAGGATAAGATGGTTGTTGTACCGGCGTTCGTTGCCGTATTTCAAGAAGTGAACTGCGAACCACAATTGCAGTCTCCTCATGAACAACAGACCTAAAGGAACAACTTGGTGAGCCGATGCCAGAAGGCCCAGCAGCCTCCTGATCATCCGATAAGTGACATATGTCCCCGGGACGAAATGTGCTAACGTGGTCCTGGTGGAATGCCATCTCTCTTGCGTAAGGGTTGCGCGCATGGATACCGTATCCAAACTCAGACCCAGATACGTTGCCTGGCACGAAGGCCATGGCGCGCTCTTCTTTATGTTGATAATGAAACCCATGTACTCCATGAATTCCATCAACTCCTGAGTATGGAGTATTGCTTGTTCCGGCGACCGGGCCAACACCAACAGGTCGTCTAGGAACCATGCCAAGCGCATACCTTTGCGCATCAACACTCCGAGCGCTGCTTTCACACACCTTGTGAATGTCAGAGGAGAGAGGCGATATCCGAACGGGAGGCATGTGTACTGGTAACACTGACCCCGGTAACAGAACCGAAGATACTTTCTGTCTTTCCGCAATCGGACAATGATAGAAAGCATCTTTTAGGTCGACCGAAGTTAGCCAATCGGACTGTGTCACCATTGACAGCAGAACCGGTGTGCGTAGCATTTTGAAACTGACCTTCTCTACATACTTGTTGAAGGGTTTCAAATCTAGGATTGGGCGCATGCCCCCATCCTTCTTCGGGACCAGAAAGTAACGGCTGTAAAACCCGTCTTCTCTTTCTAGGGGAGGAACCACCGTGATTGCCCCTTTCGAGAGTAACTCTGTGAGTTCATTGTCTAGGATTTGTGCTTCGGCCACCGACCCCGGTTCCGTATGCACTATTCCCAAGTACGGGGGTACAATACCGTTCTCGAAAAGGATTTGGTGTCCGTGGGCTATCTGATCCAAAACAGAAGCCGACGGGACCAATTCCTTCCACCTGTGTAACATGCGTGACAGAGGTCTCGTTGCCTCCTGTACCTTGCTGTTCAGGTAGCGCACAAGTTGCGCGTAAAGGGTCTGGGGAAGCCCCGCCCGCCCTGCCCTGCATCCATGGGGGGGCTTCGTCCTTGTAAAGGAGACCCAGATGGGGGAATTGGCGTTTTGAACCTTTCCAAATTACCATTTGACCCATCAGAGAGACTAAACATTGTCGCATCATAGTCCCCTCCCAGGGGCTCATTTGCGCTCATGTCATTATTATCCAATATTTCCAGCAGGGATGTTATTACATTGTTATCATCTTTACCTAAAGATTCAGCCAGACAATCAGACTTGCGTTTCAAACCTTTTAAAACGCAATCACCATCATCACCAACATAAAAACTTTTATTCACATTCACAACCTTTGGGATAGAACAAGTAGACTGTGCATCAGAAACCAAAATAAAAGGCGCAGTGTTTAGCCCTGGGCACGCTGTGTCCCCTGAACAAGCGTCTATATCGCCGGAGACGGCTCTGGAATCAGTCTGTTGGTGTGGGTCGTAACATCCTGCCGAAACACGTCACTTGGCAGCTCCCTTCTTGGAAGTGTCTGTGCTGTCCGGCTTGGCCGCCGGATCTGTGGAAGACTGGGAGTTTGGACGTGAGCCCTGTCCACGCCCGCGCCCCACTTTACCACCTCTTTTTGGATAAGTCTCTCTCCATTTCTGCTTGCGCGCAGGCTTGTCCCCCTGCCCTGTACCCACCGCGGGCTTAGGGGTAGGCGGATTCTTCATCATCGGGAGAAGCTCCTTGTGCAAGGTTTCGCGCTCGGCCTGGGCGGCCTTGTATTTGCTGATAATGTCCGGGGTCGTTCCAAACAGGCCCTGGTTCCCTGCGCAGGAGTGGGCCATCCACTCCTTGCAGAATTCCTCTTTTACCCCGGCTGTCTCTAGCCAGAGACGTCTGCGCGAAAGGGTGGAGGCAGCTGCGCTAGAACCGCACTCTAGAGCGATGGAATACAGCAGCGATCCCAGGGAGTCAGCTATGCGTTCCATTTCCAAGATGTACTCACAACCTGCTTCGCTGGCCACTACGTCACCGAACTCGGCCCCGTCGATACCTGCTGTAGCGATGGCGGCTTTGCTTTGCTCGACGTTTGATAGGCTGCAGAGCTTGCGCATGTACGCCGTTATCATCCCAGCCGTTGAGACGAGTCCAGCTGCGCGTGTACTGGCGTGCCATGCATCACACGCGTAACGATCCACCTGTTGGCCCCACTGCGAAGGGTGTTTGGGAGTATCGCGAGACCCCACCTTGGTGTTAGGGTTGAACGATAAAACGTCCCTCTCTGGTTGCGGAATTTTCCAGTCTTTGTAGTTGAGGTTCCTAACCTCGACTGCTAAGACGTCAACCCCCTTCTGACTGAACTTTGAGGACGATTTAAGTAGCGGATCCGCCTCCGCCCGCTTAAACGCTCGTTCGATGTGAGGATAAGGTGGTAGAGTGGAGTCCCTGACCCTCTCTGCCATTTGTGGAAAATCGGCTACCACCGGATCTCGAGGATTGCCCGGCTCGGTAACGATGTCGGCAGACTTGACCGCTCGCGCGAACAGATCGCGGAAACTGGCAAGGAATGTTTCGGACCCAAGTTGCATGGCGTCGCCATCTTTGTTTGTTTGAGACGAACTTGGCTGGTCGTCTTCCACGCCCTGATCGTCTACTTCCTAAGGCAGTGAATCCTCGGGTTCCGCACCCGCCGAATAACATGCCACGGATTCACCAGGGAGAGATAGGATCTCATTGATCCAGTCCTCTCTGACTATCCCGGATGGTGGGATAGCCTCTGGCTCCGGAGGGATGCTAATTCTAGCCGCCGTCCCGTGACTGTAGCTAGGAAGCATCGGAGGGACGTTGCTAGCCTCCGCCCCATGGCTATAGCTAGGTAGCACCATGCTAGCCGCCTCGTTAGCAGGTGCGAAGGGATCTGCAAGTCCCCATCTTTGACGGTACAGGGCAGCCCACCTTTGGCGCCCCGATCCTCTGATGGTTTTACAGAAATTGCAGTCGATCTCATTACGGTCTACATCCCTCAAGTAGCCCGTGTAGTGAACATGCGGGATATGGGAGACACAGTCCGGATGGGGGTCCCATCGGAGCGTCGCCGGTTTAACACACCCGCACCAAGCGTAGAATCCGGCCACATCGACCGGATTAACGAACATCTTGGCGATAAAAGGTAAGCTAACTATAAGTTAGTATCTAATATACCAGTATATCACTAGATTACTTGCGTATTTGCAGTTTTCCTCTTAGTCCCAGCGAGAGAGAAACAGCCATCGACCGATCTCATTTAGTTGGAGATGGAAAGAGGAATAGCGCTTCCGGTGGGCGTGCCAATACGGGGTCGGTGGGAGGACATATGACCACAGGGGGTCATATTGTCCGGGATTGGCACGGGGAATGCACCTCCATCGTTTTTCTTTTTTCCAGCGAGCTATTGTGGATGATGTCACAATGCAATAACCCTCTCAGCCATTTTGGAGTACGTGAAATGTAACCCACCCTTGACAGTGCTGAAAAGCACCAAACCTAAAGACAAAAAGTGGCAACCGCTGATAACCTAGTGTGTCTAACAGAGGTAAGCTACGTGATGGGGTGTTTGCCCATAGGCATCTTACCTTGATCCCCTTGCCCAAAAGAGCTAAACAACTGAACATAACTCAAAATAGTCAAAACGCAAACTTAACCAAAAACGGGCCAGACATTACAAACACAAAGTAGCTACAACACACAAACTAAACTAGCTGGCGGGTGAACTGAACACATGTGGGGGTTTAAATGGGAGACTGCACAGCTGATGAAGATTGGATTCGTTGACCGGTTGATTAGGTGATGAGGAGCACCTGGCGAATACCTGAATGTAGAGTCAGAGTGAGGGTTAGATACAGGAGGGAACACAAAACTATACGGATACACCCGTGGCTGTAACACCCCCCCCAAAAAATATATCATGAATGATAATGTTAACTCCCTCGCCAAAAAGGTAAAATAACAACACAGACAGTCGAACTACTTAAAATGTCATTCATACTTGTTTTCCAACGATTTCATACACCCCTATGCTTGGACCATACCATTTTAACCTTACAACTGGGATTGCCGACCTCGTTGCTGTCTTGCTGTTGCTCCTGACAACCAGGAGACCGGAGAATGAATGATCATGTAAGCAAGTGTAAGTAACGTAGCTAGCCAGCTTGCTTGTCTAGCCCAGTACACCACCCTTTCTTACCTTTGGGGTTTCTGAGTTTCTTACGTATTTCCGGATGAATTATAGCCTTATCTAGTTTATAACTTGTGTTTGGGGTTATCAGTTCAGACCCCCTCACGAACTAGCTAGCTAGCGCTTGCTAACAGTGTAATGTCCGTAGACGCCTTGTCTTACTGACATAAGAATAATTCAAGAACGAGCCGACTTCGTAGGTTCTTAACTGTGTAGCTTTTACTAGCGTTCATCCGACATACAACCTTCATAACATGCGCTTCTCACTTCCTGTATACGTCACACGCACTGCACGTACACCCGTGAGTAGGTCAAGTTAAACACGTGACCTTTCATTCATTACATCTCCCCCTCTAAGATGATTTTCTAAACATTTCTCTGAACATTTACTGCCAACAATTTTAACCTGTATATCACCCCCCTTTTCACAAAAAAATAAAAAATCTCCCACAGTACACAAGTCCATACGCCTCACAAATCCAGCCGGATTGCAGGCTTGCTCACCCTGCCAGAGCGAGTAACATATGGTGTGGAAGTTGGCATTTCTGCTGCTCGGGACTCATCCGTGTTTCCACTCTCCCCTGGAGTGACATGGTCAGGATCCCTGCTGACAAAGGTGAGTGTTTTAGGTGTGGCCAACAGGTGGCGCCTGTTCCTTCTGTAATGTTCACCTTGAGCTGTCTCCACTATGTAGGATCTGGGAGTGGAGCTCTGACTGTGAACAACTGCTGGCATTGTCCATGTTTTCTGTCCATCAAGTTTGGTGAGTACTGCGTCACCCGAGTTCAGTGGGCGCAGTGTCCGCACGCCGTTCCTGCGGTTATGGTAGAAAGCCTGCCTCGATTTGGCTGCGGCGTCAGCGGTTTTGATCAGTTCCTCTTTAGGCCAGGCCGGTTTCAGGTTATGCTGCAATGTGGGTAAGGTGGTTCTGAGTCTCCTACCCATGAGCAATTCCGCTGGACTGGCTCCCGTGGAAGAAGAGGGTGTAGCTCTGTATGTCAACAGGGCGAGGAGAGGGTCTTCCTGCCTTAATATGCTTTTGGCTATCTGAACAGCCCTCTCTGCCTGTCCATTACTCTGGGGGTAGTGTGGGCTTGAAGTCACATGGATGAAATCATAATCCTCACTGAACCTCCTCATCTCTTCTGAAACTAGCTGTGGCCCATTATCACTAACTACAATTTCAGGGATACCAAAACGTGCAAATGTAGCCTTCAGCCTAGCTACAACCTGACTGCTAGTAGTTGTTGGTAGATTTAGGATCTCCAAAAACCTGGAATAATAGTCAGACACTATCAAGTAGTTTTGCTTTTTGTACTCACACAGGTCTATGCCAACTTTCTGCCATGGTCTGGATGGGAGCTCACTTGACATTAAAGGCTCTTTTCTCTGTGTGTTCTTGTGTTCTCTGCAGAATTGACATTGCTGTATCTTTGTTGTAATGTGCTCTGTCATTTTGGGCCACCACACTGACTGGCTAGCTCTCTCTCTGCACTTAACTATCCCCTGGTGCCCGTCGTGTATTCTGTCTAAGATCACCTCCCTCATCTCTGTGGGAATGACGATACGACTGCCTCTGATGACTAAACCATCTACCGCAGATAACTCCCCTCTCACCTGATAAAAGTCTCTGACTGTCTCCGGCACTTTATCGACATACTCAGGCCAGCCGTGTCTGATGAAGCCCAACACTGTCTGGAGCTGCAGATCCCCATCCGTGCTCTGTTTTATCTCCTGCATCCTTTCAGGTGTGGCAGGCACCTGGCACACGATGGCATCAATGTGCGCTGCAACATCATCATGAGAAGCACCATCTCCATAGCACTGCTCTGGGCCTCTGGAGAGTGCATCAGCCACAGCTAAAGTTTTGCCTGGTGCGTATTCAGCCACTGCATTGAAACGCATCAGCCTCATTAACAGTCTCTGGCACCTAATGGGCACATTATCCAAGTCTTTGCTGTTCATGAGAGGCACTAGTGGTTTATGATCGGTGACAAGTCTGAAATTGTCAAGCCCAAACAAGTACTTCTCGAACCTTTCACATGCCCAGACGCTGGCTAAGCACTCTTTCTCGATCTGTGCGTACCTTGTCTCTGCGTCACTCAGCCGTCGGGAGCAGTAGGCCACGGGCTTCCAGTGTTCCCCGTGCTGCTGGAGCAGAACGCCTCCCAGCCCGTAGCTGCTGGCATCTGCTGACACCACCGTAGCCTTAGTGACGTCATAAAAGGTGAGTACCGGGGCGGTGGCGAGTGCTGCTTTAAGGTCTTGGAATGCTGTGTTCTGTGCAGGTCCCCACAGCCACTCTGTCGTTGCTTTAAGCAGTCCATAAAGCGGCTGACCTACAGTGGACAGCTCTGGGACGTATTTTGCCAAATAGTTCACCATCCCGAGGAACCTCTTGAGTTCCGTCACGTTCTGGGGCTGAGGAAAGTTCTCTATTCCGGCCACTTTGTCCGGGTCAGGTCTGATGCCTGCCTCGTCGATGACGTGACCAAGGAAGCGGACTTGTTTCTGTTTGAACTTGCATTTCGCTTGGTTCAGTTTGAGACCTGCTGTTTCAATGACCCCCAGCGCCTCTGCTAGGCGCCGGTCATGGATTTCCTCGGTCTCTCCATGTATAAGGATGTCATCCATGTACACCTCTGTGCCCTCTAGCCCGGTCAGAGTTTCCGCCATCTTTCTCTGGAAAATCTCTGGAGCACTCGTTATACCAAATGGAAGGCGGCAGAAAGCATACCTCCCAAATGGGGTGATGAAAGTGGGGAGCCCCCTGCTGTCTTCATGCAAGGGGATCTGGTAAAACCCACTTGCTGCATCCAACGTTGTGAAGAACTTTGACCCTGCGAGCCTTGGCATTATTTCCTCCATAGTGGGCAGCACGTATTTCTCACGTTTCACCGCTCGATTCAGTCTCCTGAGGTCAGCGCAGCAGCGAACCTCTTTCTTGTTCGGTTTCAGCACCGGCACCATAGCGGCGCACCATTCTGTGGGCTGAGTCACTTTTTCAATAATGCCCTCATTTTCCATGCGCTGCAGTTCTTTCTTAACCAGTGGTACAAGTGGCAGCGGTATCCGTCTGGCTGTATGCACCGCGTATGGCTGGGCACCCTCCACCAGAGCTATTTTCACTGGGTCTGTTTTCAGCAGTCCACTTAAACCGAAAACTCCACTGACCTCATTCATCCGCTTCACTAGACCCATCTCCACTGCCTCTGGACGACTCAGCAGACAGCTGCCTCTCCCCTTGATCACATACACTGGAAAGGAGTATTGTTTCTCCTTGTAGTTGGTTGTGGCTTGAAACTGTCCTATGCAGCTGATGTTTCCACCTGGGCTTATGAAGCATGTGTCAGGAGGTCCCAGTTTTATGTTTGGCTTCAGCTTTTTAAATGTCCCTTGGTTGATAACAGTAGCGTCAGCCCCCGTGTCAATTTTAAAGGTTATTGGTACATCACTTATTGTTAAACTAACAGTCCAATCTTCCTGACTGCTCTCTTTGCCAACTTCTCCCAGAAAGTACAGCTGTTTAACCTCTTCAGTGACTTCTCTCACCGCTTTAGAGTGACATACACGCTCCCAATGTCCCTTTTTATGACACTTGTTGCACTTACTGTTCGTTGCAGGACACTTCCGCTCATCGGTGTGCTGCGTCTTGCCGCACCTCCCGCATTCATCTACTTTGTTGGTTGTAGGTCTGCTGCCACCATGACGCTGTCCGCCCTTTTTGTTTTGGCGTCCGTCCCGCCGTCGGACAACGTTGACGTTAGCCAGCTGGGCCTCTGGTTGGTTAGCTTGGAGGCTGAGCTGCTTTGTTATTGCCTCCGCCTGGCGCACTTGTTCAATGACTTTCACCAGAGTAAGGTCCGCTGTGAGCTGGAACTGACGGGAGAGCACCTTGTCTTTTGTGCCCACTACCAGACGATCTCTGATATGTTCATCCCTCTTGTCCCCAAACTCACAGTGTTCAGACAGCTCGTACAATGTCCGGATGTACATCTCCGCTGTCTCTCCTGGCTGCTGGCTACGTTGATAGAAGCACGCCCTCTCATGTATGATGTTACGGCGGGGAATAAAGTAGTCGTCGAACCTTTTCAGTACGATATCATAGTCCACTTTATCACCCTCCGCCGCGAAGTCAAACGAGCTGAATATCTTTTCAGCCTCGCTGCCCATTGCATAAATCAGCGAACTCACTTGAATCTCCCCGTCGTCTTTATCCAGCTTTGTCGCGAGCCTGAAGCGCGAAAACCGTTGTTTCCACTCCGGCCATTCAACGGGGCAGTCAAACTTGAATTCACTCGGCGGATTAAACTTCGGCATGACCGCTCGTGTTCCGATACACAGACTATTCTGACACCATGTAATGTCCGTAGACGCCTTGTCTTACTGACATAAGAATAATTCAAGAACGAGCCGACTTCGTAGGTTCTTAACTGTGTAGCTTTTACTAGCGTTCATCCGACATACAACCTTCATAACATGCGCTTCTCACTTCCTGTATACGTCACACGCACTGCACGTACACCCGTGAGTAGGTCAAGTTAAACACGTGACCTTTCATTCATTACAAACAGTAGCCCCTAGACGTTTATGTTAGCTTAAATGAACTTGAACTGATAATTTCGGGCACATGAGATAACATAATAGGTACATCTACAAACCAATGTGTGCCAACGGTATTGTATTAGTTCAAATGCATCTACTACTTTCATTCACAGTCAACATGAGCAAGAGGAAAGTAACAGAAGATATCCGATAGGCTAGCCTATCTGGAAGTTGTTTTTCTTTTACATAAATAAGACATTTCCACAATAAATTGATGTAGAAAAAGCAAATTGGTGCATACAAATTCACCAGAATGCAGGAAATTAAATGTGTGATGCTCAAAATTTCCAGGGGGAGGAACCCCTGACCTCCCGCTAAATGTGTCCCCCCCAATGTTCAAGTGAAACTTACTCCACTGATCCTAGTGTCAAGCCACTCCTGAACCAGAGAATCAAGGTCCCAGAGTCTGGAGAAAGAGTGGAGAGGCACAGAATCCAAGTTGCTTGAAGTTCAGTGTGAAGTTTCCATGTTAATTACCATGGTATTACTGTGCTTGATTGGCCAGCCAACTCGCCTCGCCTGAATTGTATTGTCAAGAAGAAGATGAGACACCAGACCCACCAATGCAGACGAGCTAAAGGCCGCTATCAAAGCAATGTGGGCTTCCTTAACACCTCAGCAGTGCCATAGGCTGATTGCCTCCATGCCCTGCTGCATTGATGCAGTAATTTGTGCAAAAGGAGCCCGGACCAAGTATTGAGTGCATAAATGAACATACTTTTCAGAAGGTCGACATTTCTGTGTTATACATTTTTTGATTGGTCTTATGTAATATTCTAAAATTTTGAGTTACTGGATTTTTGATTTTCATGAGCTGTAAGCCTTAATCATCAAGACTAAAACAAAAAGGGCTTGGCATATTTCACTTTATGTGTTATGAATCTAGAATATATGAAAGTTTCACTTTTTGAATTAAATTACAGAAAATAATGAACCTTTCCACAATATTATAATTTTTTGAGATGCATCTGTATGATAGTAGCAGATGTTCCAACAGCACCATGGCACAAAGTAGGAATGGACTTGTTTCATCTCAAAGGTAAAGACTTTCTAGTGGTAATTGACTATTATTCAAACTTTCCTGAAATGGCATTGCTGTCAAACACATCGTCAACCTGTGTCATAACACACACAACATCAAATTTTGCCAGACACGGCATACCAAACAGTGGTGAGTGACAACGGACCATGCTTCAACAGCACAGTGGCTGAAATTTGCAGAACAGTCTGACTTCAAGCATGTGACATCTAGTCCTCTATATGCAGTCAAGTGGAAAAGCTGAGAAAGGCATCCACATTCTCAAACAGCTCCTGAAGAAAGCTGCTGACAGCAAGTCAGATCCCTATCTCGCTCTACACACCTACAGAGCATCACCACTTGAGTGTGGACTGTCACCTGCTGAATTGAAAGCTGCGCACCACACTGCCGAGCTACTCAAAGCAGAAGAAACATTCAAAATTGGAACAAAAGCTACAGCAACAAAAGATGAAGCAGAAGTCATTTTATGACAAGACAGCCAAGCAGCTTCCACCACTGTCTAGCAATGATACAAGTCAGGATTGAGGACCCTGATGGATGGAGTACGAAAGCCACCGTTCTTCAAGAAGTAGCTCCACGGTCATTCACAGTGAGGACGAATAAAGGACAGATCTTCAGACACAAAGTCTGCTCAAAACACAAGAGCCAAATCAAAACAGTGACACCTCTGAAAACACCTCTGAAGACACAGTGGGACATGCCAGCAATCAACAGGTTCGTTCTGGTTTACCGAAGCAAACAGATGCTGCAGGTCCCGAGGTCAAAACATCTGCTGAAACATGCAGCAGACCGAGAAGGATTATTAAGAAACTGGACAGATTAATTGAAAGTATCTGAGATGTAAAAAAAAAGTTATTTATGTTTATTGTATTTTAAAATCGTTCATGCTGTTCATCCTCAGGGAAAGACTTATTTACTTTTCTTTTTTTAAGAAGAGAAGATGTGTTATATGCCTTTGTTAGGAATTTCGTTACCCAGAATCCTAGATGTTATGTTGCAGTCTAGTGACGTGCCAAGGTCAGAGGTCGGGACGTACAAAGATGGAGTCTGGCTTGTGGGATAAATAAAAGCTTCGGCGTGATTTGGAAAAGGTCTCGTTCCATTCATTTTGAAACAACAAACAAAACAGGTCGCTCATATGAACTTCAAACTTGGACAAACATTGACTATGTTCTACCTCTGCAACCATTTCAAAATGCAATAAAGTAACAAATCACACCATAATGTACACTGTAAATTGTGTGCTATTGTCAAAGCATTGTTTAACATGTGGTATTGTAATGGGTTGTATGCACCCCTTTAGCTGTATTGATGTTGATGCATCAAAATCTTAATTTCAGTTTAAGTTAAATTTACTTTTTGTCAAACAACCACTGACACACAACAACAAAAAAACAGCACAACCCAAGAGTTAACATTTAACAGGTAAGCTTTACTGAAATTAAAGTGCTTCATACAGCAGAACTTTTCATAGGTCTAGAATTCAAAGAAAATTATAAAATAATCTAAACCCAGAGAAAACAAGCAGTTAAATAAGTCCATCTGAAATCCTTGTAGTCTTGATGTCGACAGCATGAGCCATTAGAAGGGCTTGACTAACAGCAGAGGTGTGCAGCTAAATCGAGAGTGAAACTTAAAATGAAAGTCCAACTCAGCCCAAATGCCAGAATGAGGTTGGAAAAAAAAAAGCAACATAACCTATTGAAAAGACATCTGGCTTAGCTTTAAGAACAATGCTGGGGTTGGTCTACCGCTGCCTTGAAGTCTTTAAGGTCTGACAAAGTTGCATCCAGAACGGTCACTTCTTTCTTTTTTTCTGTCACACTTTTGCGGTAGGTGTTAGACTTTGTGAGCAATGTGAAGTCCTGCTTTCTTTCAGCCTTCCCTGCCATTACATCTGCCGCTTGTTGCATTGCTTCGATGCTGGCTATTATTTTCTGCCTCTTGGCGGCCACTTTTGTGATTTCGGAGCCGAGCTCTTTTTTTTGTCATTTGCAAATTCTTTTTTTTTTCTCCATCCTCCAGGTACTGAAAATATTGCATTCTGGCATTTTTGCAATGTTGCATGAGGGGTCTTGGTAGTACTCCTTCCAATGAGCCACCATTCACATAATCTTTGATCAGGTATAGTGATGGCAGAGTCCTCTTTCAGGTTTCCAACTAGCATGTCCTTGTTAACCGAGAATCATCTTTCAACTGCTGCTTGCTCATGTGACAGTGTGAATAGGCCTTCCAGTAGCTTCCACAGATTTGCATACTCTGCTTTACCATTTGCAAATCTTCCCAGAAATGTCAGCAGGAGCCACTTCTGTAGACAAACTCCTGTAATTCTTTTTTGTGGTGTTGAACCATCTCAGTCAGAAAAATGTTGTACTCACCGAGGATTTGGTCGCAGTCCTGTGCAGTATGCCATTTGGCATTCAGAAGCAGCTGTAGGAGCTTTTCAAACTTGGATATGGCACTCTTCTCTTCATTGATCATGGTGACTGGATCAAGGGAACAATTGTGTCTTACAGCAGCATAATTCAGTGGGCATTTGTCCAGCAGTTTCTTTGCAGTTACAGAGAGGAAGGCAACACATTCTTTCCTGAACTGTTGGCCCAGCAGCAGATTTTCGTGGAGCTTCTCAGAGGCTTTGTTCAGAGCTTGTTTGGCGGCAAAGCCCATGTCAAACCTCTTTTAGAGGCACATGCAGTGCTTTGTCAAGTACATAAATTTTGAGCAATTGGAGGGGTGTCTTGATGTTCTCAAGAACCTCCCTCTTCATGAAACATGAAAGCAAGTTCCTCAGAATGAATTGAAGCCCTTCCTTAATTGTGCAGTCTTCTGACACAGACAGTACAAATATTGCCAACTGTGGCTAATCTTGAACATCGCAAGACTCGTCTAAAGCAATGCTGAAATACTGGCATTTTTCAATATCATTATATAACTTTCAATTGACCTGTTAATATCTGATATTCTCTGCTCGACGGTGTGCCATGAAAGCTGCAGGTCTGACACAGAGTGCTTCAAATGATAATTTTCAGGAGTGAGGATAGCCACAATATCTCTGGGACACGCCTCACAAATTCCCGTTATCACGGGAAAACGGAGGAAATAAAACGTATGAATGCATGACCGCTTAGGGCTTCCGTAGGTATGACTTTCTAGCACGAGCAATGTTCCATGCCACCTGATATGATGCCAATGTGACCATCTCTGACTGCTTCGTAAGTTTTCGAAAAAGCCGAGTCTACTTCTCTGACTGACGTTTCAACACGTTTACCTTGCACTTGCAAAGGTCAGTGCCTTTGGGAAACTCCCGGGCCATGTTAGCGTGCAGTGAAGTGCCGTTCCAGGTTTGAAGCTTTAAAATGCGACAGTGAAGTCGGGCATATCAAGCAGAAGGGTTTCCCATTTCGTTCTGCAAAAAAATACAATTCCTCCCATTCCGGTATAAATCTCCTATGCTCCTCTTCATATTTGCATTTAGCTTTATGTGTTCCCGATTCTGCCATGGCGATTCAGTTAGCAGTGCGCTACATGCACTAGGCTATGTGATGTAGTTCCGCTTCAAAATCGTACTGCTTGTACGTTTCCGCTCCCTTTGTTTACATCGCACTGGCGCCGAGCTAGCTAGCTAGCATTACAATTTGCTCATCATCATGAGTCTACCCAGAAAAAAGTTCAAGCGCCAGTAATGAGAGACGACATCAATGAATCACACAATGCAGACGGAAACGTGCGGCAGCAGCCATTTAGTTGAAACAGGAAGAACCACCGAGACTACAATGCAGGCAGACCGGAAGGGAGGCTTGGTAACTATAGCAACCACAACCAATACTGGCGTCACCCCTTTTTTCCAAAAAGAAAGACCCCCCCCTACACACAGTACAACAATAACACCACAAAACACCAGGCAAAATCACAGCTCAGGCTATATAACTAGACCTGTAAGGTAAGACAAAACATTATCACCAGTACACACAAACAACTGGCCTAAAGTTCAAAGTCCTCTACATGCCGCGGCAAGCGCCGGCAACGCTCCGAGCATCGAGGTGCAGCATCAGGTGCAAGAGCAGGCACACACTCGCCAGGGGAGCTCCCCCCAGGCTCGACCTCGACGGGAGGCACAGTCTCATCCCCCAGCCTCATATCGTTATCACAAGGCAGGCAAGGTGCAGGTGGGGGCTCGGCAATGGCTGGCGGTATGTCAGGGCAGTGCGGGGCAGGGTTGTCCAAGTCCTCATCAGACGCGAAATCGTCCGCGAGGGGTTCAGAGGCCGTAGAGGGACCTTCCACTTTGTAGCAGTCACCCAGCCTGACCCTGTAGGAGGTGCGACGGAGTTGAGACCCCGTGACCTTCTGGATATTGCACCATTCACCAGCCACGCTCGTGACGAGATACCTGTCACGGGCCTTTGACTTATTCTGGTCGCCATACCGGTACACCAGCTCACCAGGTCGAATGGCGGGATGCACGGCCACACGACCAGAGGGCACCTTTGACTTCATGCTGTACGGATGGTTGGTGACACGCTCCGAGTGTTGTTTCAAGATGAGGTCCTGGTCGACCACAGGCAACTGCCTATGGTAGAACTGGTCACGCTGAAGCAGCATTTCATGGGGAGACAATCCACGCAACCTAACATGACTGTTCAGGTTGGCCATAGCGACAGAGAGTAACAGGGGAGTAACAGCCCTAGAGTTAGGCTCGAGACGAAGAATCCCCCCCTGAATCTCTTGAACAGCCTCCTCCGCCACTGGGTTCGTATTGACATTCTTGGCGTTGCCCACCTCAACAACTAGTCTGTGCATAGCAAGGGCCCCATCCCCTGCCAATGCAGCAAAACCAGGGGCAGGGTCAGTCCTGATCACAGCAAAGGCGCCGTTGAGAGGGCACAGACCCACACATAAGCGGGTTAAAGCATCCCTGAGAGTGTCTCTGCGCTCGTTGTGGAGGAGACTCCATCTGAGGTCAGAGCACTCCGCCTGTATGGCAAGCCAGGCCGACCTGTTGGTGAAGGGCAGAGGTAGGACAGGACCCATGTTCACCCTGGCCTGGAACGGACCCACAGCGCCGTTATATCCTTCAAAGTGGGGATCAAACACTACATCAAACTCTCTATGCAGGGCGCGGAACTCATCTCTGATGTCAGCAGGCATGATTTTATCTGGATCCAGAGCGACAAGGTCAGAGGACAAGGCTGACATGGTCGTTGGGGCCGGTTTGGGGGGATCAGCTGGCATGGCGGTGTCACTGAGTGACGGGACATAAGTGGCGCGGACACGGCATAGGTGGTGGCTTTTCTGGACCAGCCGCGGCTCGCCAGTGAGATTTGGGACACGGATCTTCCCGGACACACCCCGTAGCAAAGTTGGGGCAGGCCACTGCTGTGTCAGACTGGTCACATGAGACATCGATGTGTGGTTCAACAACCAGCTCACTGTCCACATTGCACAGCTCAGGAGGCAGCTCGAGCTCAATGTACTCCCCTGGCCACACAGCAGACTTATCCGGAGCGCGGAGCACGTGCGCGCGCCGTACAGCATGCCTGTCCATCGGTGTTTGGAGGGTGCCGTAGCAGTATATATCCTCGCCCGAGCAGATCTGGTGTTTGGCTGGTCTGATGGAGACGTCGTTCTTTTCCATAAAGGGAATTCCAGCCAGGATGTCAGATTCGAGATTCTCAATGACGAGGCCCTCAAAATAGAGGTCATGGCCATCTCTCTGGAAGTGTGTCCGTGTCTCTCCCAATACTTTCAAAAGGAACAAGCCATCTGCTTGGAATGCGGACTGCGTACTTCCTGTGACGGTGATGCCCAGCCTGGTCGCGCATGAGGCCCTCATCACATAGGCCACGTAACCGGTACGGCCAGTAGGGCTGTGGCCATACCTACTTTGGCGTGCATCAAACATAAACATGTGTAAAAATTCAAATCGCAAATACGTTACATTCTTAATGTATTGCACTTTTGCGCTCTTCCCGGGCTAATTTCCACTAGCTGTAAGCCTACGTACAGTACGTAGCCTATCACAAGCAACAAACTCCGTTTCCTGATGATTGATTGGTTATTTGTGTCACGTGAGCTTAGCGTCACACGGACGTGAATTTCACAGAACAAAATACCAGCGCTCTATGTAAGTAGACTAACTGCTAGTGTGTGTTCGCTAAACTTTAAGCAATAGTAACGTTAAAATGAATGATGAAGCGTCGAAAAATAACTGATTTCTTCGGGTCAAAGTTAACCAAGGTAGCTGAGACAACCACCGTCACTCCAGCCCACAATGAGCCCTCTGAGGAACCAGAAGTAGAATTTCTAACTGTCGCTGCTCCAACTAGCCCCCCTGCCGCTACCCTCAACGTTATGAGCCTATTGACAGATGTACACAGGCTGTTAAAATTGTTTTATACAATTCCCGTGTCAACTGCCAGCGCCGAGAGGTCTTTCTCAACCCTTCGTCGTATGAAGACTTATCTAAGGTCAACAATGACTCAAAGGAGACTCAATGACTTGATGTGCAGCCACACACACAGGGATGCTTTGGCCAATGTGGATGGTCTCGCCATTGCCAATGACTTCATCCAGCACAACGAGAGACGGAGGAACTTATTTAGGAACGTTTAAGATGGGGTGGTGAGCGTTGACATTTTTTAATCCTATGCAACTGGACTTGACGTGTCAAATGATTTATGCTTTCTAATCATACTGATTATACTATTTGATTGTGACGCAAGTGTAGGCTATAATCAGGACAAATAAAAACGGCAATAATAAATAATAATAAATTAAGTTATGCGTTACGAGTGTGGCTTGGGGGGTGGGGGGGCGTCACGTCATTCTTGGCCCTACCCATTCGAAATGCGTTCCGCGGCCTATGCCTCATCATGTTACCTATTGCCCCACTATCAACGGTGAGACTCACAGGGCAGTGTCCATGGAAGGCATCGAGGTAAGGGGACTGTTTGATAAGTACACGTTTCACACCAATAGATGGCGCTGGCTCCCCACTAACGCACTCCTCTACCTCATCGTCAGTCTCGACCTGCTCTCCCAAAACCTGGCGCGACTTTGCCATGTACTTTTTATCTTGGGGGGGCAGAAAGGAACATTTGCTGAGGAAGTGATTATCAGGCCTGCTGGCACATTTACAAAGGGGACATGACCTCCTTGTCCGGACAGGGATGGATTGCTTTTACTTGGGGAGTTCAGACACAGCCGCGCGCATAGCCCTAGCATCCTCTGAGGCCTGCAGTTCCTCTAGTAACGAATCAAGGGCTTGTGACATTTCTGGTTTAATGGATGCCAATGTGCGAGACTGCAACTCAGTGCCGTACCGTTGTTTGACGAGCTTCGGTAGATCACCATGTATGAGGCGGAGCCATGTGAGCACAACAAAGTTCTCCAGTGAGGGCGTTAACTCCTCGTCCTTGGTCACAGTCTGTCCCATGTGACTGATGCCAGAATCTTTACACAGTAGATTGTCTTCCGTGAAGGCCATCAAGCGTTGATATAAATCCTCTGGTCTCTCATCAGGCTCCCGTTTAATAGCAGCAAAGTCAATGAAATGAGCCCCGGTGCACTGAAAGCCATAATGTAGACGAATAGCTTGCCATATGCTGTCAATAGATGTGGAGTTCCTGACTATGCCGTGACGAGAGATTACAGGACAATAATTGGCTATCTGTCCCAACATTAGCTCTAACATGGCTACCTTCTGTTCTTTATTGCGACGTCGGGGCGCGGGAATATCTTCACCGTCATCTGTGAATCCCCGGACAGGGGACGTTTTAGACTTCTTCTCCCACTCCACGCCATCGAGCAGGAAGGGGGCAAAGCCGGTGTCGAGCGACGTTATATAAAGCAGGTTCTGACGCCAGTTCTCAAAAGAGTTCACCGTCTCTATCTTTGTTAAACACCACTGCTTCGGTGCTCTGTGTGTCGCCATGCTGCCCACTTAGCTAGCACAACTGTGTCTGAGCTAGCCCAGCTGCGTCTGGTGGTAGACGTAACTACACTGTGATTCCCCTGGAAGGACTACCGTGATTAATTCGGTAAATATAAGTCTTCGGGACGTAAGTCTGGTAAGCGCTGCCACCACGCCAGTAATGAGAGACATCAATTAATCACACAACGCAGACGGAAACGTGCGGCAGCAGCCATTTATTCGAAACAGGAAGAACCACCGAGACTGCAACGCAGGCAGACCGGAAGGGAGGCTTGGTAACTATAGCAACCACAATCAATACCGGCGAAGACCGAACATTTTCAAAAACAACAAAATAAATCCTCTGAGCATTGCTGTGTCCTACTTTGCTCGGCTAGCTCCAAGTTTAACGGCATATTAAGTGTTTCCATGGCTTTCTGATCCATCCTGACCTGAGAAGACAGAGGCTGGTAAACATACGCTGGGATCATTTCACCATCACCTCTCACACTAAGGTCTGTAGCAGACACTTCTCCACTGATTAGCTCATTGAGACAACAACCCTTGATGGTCGAAGAAGGCTTGTTAAAGGTGCTGTACCGACGCTCTTTGAATGGAATGGCTATACTGTTGAGACACCACAGCGCAGTGTGTGGGAGAGAGCAAAATGGCCCGTTGATCCAGTCCCTCCTGAGGAGCAACACAACAGCACAAGGGATCACGGCTACTGCTCCATCCTTGAACCGTCTGCACTGGACATGTCCTTGTCATTTGTAGAAGACAAAGAAATTGAAGACATGAGAAAGGAACTGCAGGAGTTGCGTGTTCACCAAGAATTTGGGTTACAGCGGTTTGCAGGCTCCGCGACGCCGACATCTGATTCTATACCAGGTAACTTTAGGTCCAAGTTGTACGTAACTGTTAATCTAACGTTAGCCAATTGTTTGACATCAACCATTCACATTGGACATAAATTAAATTATAAAAATCCTGTCGTCAGTGTAGCTTAGTGTCCGTTTACTTTTGTCACTGGAAACCCTGTGCTCCATCTACGAGTTATACTGTGTGACTGCTGACAATGTTTCTATATATTTAACAAAGATGCATTGGTGGTTAAAATAGTCTATACATAAAAACACCCTATCCAAATGTTGATTTGGGTAACATACGAGATGACAGGACACTTGATACAATTAACATGATTTCGGTGACTGTACATGATTTTATTCAATGTTAATTAATGGCCTGATGTATGTCTTTTGTGAATAGATTTGCATGCTATGACCACTTGATGGCGTTTTGGTTTATGATTGAGCCTTCCATTTATAAAATGATCCGGGTCTCAAGAGCCAAATCAGCTGCCAAGATGAATGAAGTGGTTACGCAGGTAGTGGTTACTCACTCATTAATTAATAGTTGTTTTCTTACCTTCATAATTGTGAATGTAGGATGCAGCGTACAACCTAAAGCTCTTGTCCAATTTGCTGGTTGGTGTTGTTTGCTGGCGTATTCTGTGGACATCCATTACTTTGAGCCTTGGGAGCTCCTGCAAAGAACGAAATATCTCGGTCCTACCGAGTATCAAACTCTTTGGAAAAAAATGGTGCCAAATTTTGTTACTTTACAGTAGACGATGTGAACGCTATCGCAGCCAGCCAATCACTGCCGGCGTTGTTGTACACAGACTGACAAATCAGCATGAAGCTATTTGGTATGCGTGTGCGTCTCGTGACTGGTCGGAGCTGAAAACTCGCGGGCAAGAGGCGTTCCGAAGCGTGGCCACACTTTGTAAAAATAAACAGCAAACCTGACACAGTATGCAACCGCTGCAAAGCGATCATCAAATGCAAGTCTGGGAATACGTCGAATATGATGAAACATCTGATCACGCATGGGATAAATTTACGAGTGGACAACTGCTCTGTGTTTAATAATGTTAATGTCCGTGCTGCTGCCAACGTTAACGTTAGCTCTGGGACAACTGCCACTGGGTCTTCTGGTGCCACTGCTAGCAATGATGAAACAGGTAAGGACGGTTCTGTCAAGTGTTTCTGGTTCTAACGTTAGCAGTATGTCTGAGGTAAAGAAGAAATTAAGCTAGTCTAACATCATAGAATGTGAGCTACGCTAGGTTATAAAACTGAAGCTAACGTAGCTAGCACTAGCTAACTTTACTTAACAGCAGTCCGAGGTTCAAAAAGAAAAAAAGATAACGTTAGCTCTGCATTTTCCTTACTTTATCTCCTATTTCATTCGTCCCTACACCAAGCCTGCAGTAGTGTAGATCGCCAAGTCAAGTCTCCGTGACTCTCTTTGGCTAGTATCAATGCTAAGATGAGGAAAGAAAAGAGAGAGGAATGTCACCAGGCTGTAACCTGCTTCATAGTTAAGGGGTTGCAGCCCTTCAATACAGTTGAATCTCCATCTTTTAGGTAAGTTACATCTGCAACGATCTACTAGGAAAAGTAACAGTAAATACATGAACTCTTTGAGGACGAAGACAGGGCCCTAACCATTAGCGGAAATGTGGAGGGTGTCGGCGCAAATGCGCAGACTGAAGCAGAGAGGGCAAGAAAGGAGTTGGAGCTGTATGGAAGCCTACCTCAAGTGTTGAACTCAACAAATCCAGTAATCTGGTGGTTTGAGAGAAAGGAGACTTTGTACCACTCTTGTTTGGTCTAAGTGCTAGGTACTTGTGTCCCCAAGCATCCGCCACTCCGGTTGAGCGAACATTCTCAACAGCTGGGGGCTCAATTGGTGTAGAAAGGGCCTGTCTCCTGCCAGAAATGGCAAATACGCTTATCTTCTTGCATAAGAATGCTAAATGAGAATGAGCAAACATACATTATAGATGTCAATCTGCACGTTGACATAGAAGGATAGAGATGGAAATGTGCTGACAAGTGAGGAGAGTGTGCTGAGAAGGTAGAAGGAGTACTTTGAGGGGCTGATGAATGAAGAAAATGAAAGAGAGAGCAGGTTGGGTGATGTAGGTATAGTGAATCAGGAAGTTCAGTGGATTAATAAGGAGGAAGTGAGGGCAGCTATGAAGAGGATGAAGAGTGGAAAGGCAGTTGGTCCTGATGACATACCTGTGGAGGTATGGAGATGTTTAGGAGAGATGGCAGTGGGGTTTTTAACTAGATTGTTTAACACAATCTTGGAAAGTGAGAGGATGCCTGAGGAGTGGAGAAAAAGAATACTGGTACCGATTTTCAAGAACAAGGGCGATGTGCAGAACTGTAGCAACTACAGAGGTATGAAGTTGATCAGCCACAGCATGAAGACATGAGAAAGAGTAATTAAGAGGAGAGGTGACAATTAGCGAGCAGCAGTATGGTTTCATGCCACGAAAGAGCACCACAGATGCGATGTTTGCTTTGAGAATATTGATTGAGAAGTATAGAGAAGGCCAGAAGGAGTTACATTGTGTCTTGTAGATTTAGAGAAAGCATACAACAGGGTGCCAAGAGAGGAGGTGTGGTATTGTATGAGGAAGTCGGGAGTTGCAGAGAAGTATGTAGGAGTGGTGCAAGATACGGGAAGTGTGACAATAGTGAGGTGTGCGGTTGGAATGACAGATGGGTTTAAGGTGGAGGTGGGATTACATCAAGGATCAGCTCTGAGCCCTTTCTTGTTTGCAATGGTGATGGACAGGTTGACGGACAAGATCAGGCAGGAGTCTCCATGGACGATGATGTTCGCAGATGACTGTCATCTGTAGCGAGAGTAGGGTGCAGGTTGAAGAGAGCCTGGAGAGGTGGAGGTATGCACTGGAGAGAAGAGGAATGAAAGTCAGTAGGAGCAAGATGGAATACCTATGCATGAATGAGAGGGAGGACAGCGGAATGGTGAGGATGCAAGGAGTGGAGGTGACGAAAGCATACGAGTTGAAATACTTGGGGTCAACTGTCCAAAGTAACGGGGAGTGCAGGAGAGAGGTGAAGAAGAGAGTGCAGGCAGGGTGGAGTGGGTGGAGAAGAGTGTCAGGAGTGATTTGTGACAGAAGGGTACCATCAAGAGTTAAAGGGAAGGTATACAAGATGGTTGTGAGACCAGCTGTTATATGGTTTGGAGACAGTGGCACTGACGAAAAGACAGGAGGCGGAGCTGGAGGTGGCAGAGTTGAAGATGCTAAGATTTTCACTGGGAGTGACGAAGGAGGACAGGATTAGGAATGATTATATTAGAGGGACCACTCAAGTTGGACGGTTTGGAGACAAAGCAAGAGAGGCAAGATTGAGATGGCTTGGACATGTGTGGAGGAGAGATGCTGGGTATACTGGGAGAAGGATGCTGAATATGGAGCTGTCAGGGAAGAGGAAAAGAGGAAGGCCAAAGAGGAGGTTTATGGATGTGGTGAGGGAAGACATGTAGATGGCTGGTGTGACAGAGGAAGACACAGAAGACAGGAAGAAATGGAAACGGATGATCTGCTGTGGCAACCCCTAACGGGAGCAGCCGAAAGTAGTAGTGGTAGTCTGCACGTTGACCTCATTGTATCCTTTCAATCTCAAAGTGCTAGAGTACAGAACCAAAATAACACAATGTGTCAATGAATTATGGTGCTCGCTGTATAGAAAAGTAGTTTGCCGATAATCCTATAAGGTTTTCATAATAAATAGCATCGAAAAGTATCGTCTGGGTATCGTATCAAATTTGAGGTATTTGTTTTGTATCGGTATCGAAAATTTTCGAACGATACCCAACTCTAGCCATCGATAGACTGGAAACACACAAGCAGTATTAGGTAGAATGCAGAAATTATTGTGCAAATAGCGCGTTCTGCCCTTGCTAACAAACTTCAGCGTTTGCACAACTGTTGGGCTAGCTACATGCATGACGTAGAAGAAAACAAAATCTTTTTTTATTAAAAAAAATTGGTAACTTTATTGGCAGTAGCCTATCGTCAAATATTCAAATGCATTTCGATTTATCAGAAACATTTTAACATTTTTATAACTCTGAAGGCCGAGAAAAAACAAGAACAGCCATGAGCCACAGGTTCGCCACCCCTGTACTGGACCTACCTAACACGGGGTCTGACTTGTGAGGAGGGACGGAGGAACACTAACTACACTCACTACGCCGCTCGCAGGAATCGGGTCTGACTCGCATAATCCCACCCTTGACTGCCTCACTAAACCCCACCCCCCACCCACTATCAGCGGCGAGAATACGGAATTCAATAGTGGAGTCAAGCAACTGAACGAGAACCCTGTTGGATACTATGGAGGCGTGTGGTGGCATCCTGGCCATCTACAGGGTGATCAAAGACATACTTGAACTCCCTACGGAAAACTACATAGTCAGTGGCTAGCACACTATTCTGGTCTACCACAGCGGTGGCCCATTTAAGAGCAGTGTTGCCAGATTTGACTGAGACCAAATAGCCCAATCAGAGCCCTGAAACCGCCCAATCGTCACAAAAATAGCCTTTTTTTTTACTGCCGTTTAGTAGGTTTCTCTGTCTGTCCGGTGTATGCGTGTAACAATAATAATGTTTTTTTTCTTTTTAAGCCTCAAGGTTGGCAAGTAGGCTATGATAATATTTGGTTAAAATCTCACACACACACACACACACACACACACATAGTTATGTCCAATACTACTACAATCCACTAGGTGGGAGATTAACGCCACACAGACGTTACCATTAATCCAGTGGATATGCGGGGGGGGGGGGGGGGATTGTGCACTTCACAATAAAAGCATTAAACTTTTCTACCCATCACTACAGTAGATGTGATAGACTTTTACATTGATTTCGTCGCAGAGGTTGTGATCTGGATCGCTGTGTACAGAATTTATTCATATAGTGGGCCTAGAATAATATACAATCTGATGTAGAAAAAGAAATTTACCAATTCTGCTGATCTCTTGTGAATTCAGTGTGACAGTAAAATCAATGCTGAAACACACAGCTTGCTAGCAAATATGCCTGCATCTAGACAACAGTACACAATTTCCCTTAATAATAATGACATTATCTTCACCAAGTCTTTTGGATAATCTTCTGCCCTCAGCTATATGCCTCTACATAGCCTAGACAGCGAGCTAAACAAATGGCTCCAGCAGGTACTCAGGAGACCATGTTGAGTTCTTCAGAGCTTTTACTGAGAAACCATATTTTGTAAAACTGTAACAGACAGAGAAAAAATAAAGATATTTTGACAGACTATTCTGTGTAGACATACATAAACCCCACATCAAATCATTACATTCTTCTCTATAACCAATATAAGCCATTTTCTTAATAACAGGTAAGTCAAAGATGTAACGGTAAAATAATTCTGCTACGCACGCGGCTAACATCTAATGACATTCTAGGTTACGGTAAATTAGCAATCAGTTAGCTCATGCTATCCGAACATGGACATGCAGTATAAAAGGATGAAACTCGATTCCTTTATCTAAATAAAGCTAGAATATATAATAAAACTTCATTATCTAGCAGTGAATTTACAGATTATCCCGTGTCAAGGGCAGTAGACGAAAGAAAAGACAGACGCACGTATCACTATCCGTCCACTCTCTATGCTCGAACTAAAACGGCTACCAAAACGCAACTTACTTGTAAAGTTAAGTTTTTCTACCACTAGGTGGGAGTATTGATCACAGAACTGGGAATAACCTCAGCTTTCTGACACCGGTAGAGCATTAAAGTAACCCCCCCCCCCAGTAATTCGCTGGGGGGGGGGTTGAATGTTGCTGATGTCCAGCTGTTCCTTCCAAGGCCCGAACGAACAGTCATGATGCTGGACAACAACTTAAGTCCCATCCGGCTTCGTGTGTCGTCTTTCAGCAGAGAGATTTGAGAGAAGGCCCTCTCGACGTGTGCGTTTGATATGGGTTATGTGAGCAAGTTCACCGCTCCCCACGTGTTCAAAACAGTGGTTTCCACCGGCATCGGTAAACGCTTCGACTTTAAGCCAAAAGTCCTCACTTGTGTCTTTGTCCGATAACCCGGAGGAAGCGACACCCCGCCACTGCATGTCCAGAATGTCGACTCGAGAAGAGCTGATTGGGGAAGTCTGACACTTTTGACTTATCTGAAGACATGACTGGCTTTGGGCTCAAATATTCAATGTTCCTTAGCATTTCAGTGGACTGCGAAAGTTGCATCTGGTACTGCACAATATTCCCGTGATTGCGGGTTTTTTTTGTTTTTTTTGCAGAGGGTGGCAATTTGCTGACCTCCAGCCTGTTCTGAAAGACTGAGCCCAGGTCCACATCTTCGGGCGAGGTACACCTTGCCGATTTCAAATCTAAAGGTTCTTAGATGATTGTCGCTCATCCGCAAAACACTGGGCTTGACAGCTCTTCGCAGTGTTGATAAATAAAGCCTGTCGAGGTCCCGAAAAACAGCCAGTGTGTCACCTGTATCCAACTGGAAGGTATCCAACTGGAAGCTTTTGTTCACTGCTCTGATTTCTGACAGCACAGGCTTGAGGAAAGAATTCGCTTCGTCGCTAAACAGCTTCTTCGACAGCCGAGCAGCGTAGCAATGCTCTGACGCTGATGCCAAACTGAAATGCAGTTTTAGTGCATCGTGCTGATCCAGAATTCTGTCGACGCAATCTGCAATTACCAGCCAGCGTGTAGAGCTGGGGGGGGGGGGGTTTAAAGGACAGCCACAGTATGCACTCTGGCGCTTCGCAGAATGTGCAAACCAGTTGTACGTCTCTGACTCGATATCGCTGGGTAGACATTACCTGGCTTGTTGGCAACAACGTCAAGCGAATGACACAACGCCAGTAATGAGAGACGACATCAATGAATCACACAACGCAGATGGAAACGTGCGCCAGCAGCCATTCAGTTAAAACCGGAAGAACAACCCAGACTGCAACGCAGGCAGACCGGAAGGGAGGCTTGGTAACTATAGCAACCACAACCAATACTGGCGCAACGCACAAGCGGTAGTTCTGCCTGCCTTTCTTCCAATAAAGTGAATACATAATGGTTTCTGCCACACATTACGTTCACCCCATCTGTTGCAATTCCGGCAAGGTTTTTGATCTGCAACCCAGTTTCTTCCAGGAACCCCGTTATTGCTTCAACGATATTTGATTTGCTGTAGCTTGAGTAAGTTCCACAATGCCGAGTTAAGTACTGCAGCGAATTCGGGGGACAACGCAGCCACAGGAACTGCCGCGGACGGGAAGCGAACCTGTATCGCCCGCACCGCAGGAGACATCGCTAACCGCTAGACTAAAGGGTCAGACCCGCCAGCCAGCGGCCAGCGTGTCTACTAATCCATGCACGTTACAGTACTGACAATATTGTTTTGCTTCTATGACCTGTACTTAACCCACATGCAGCGATTTCCCCCCCACCGATATATCGGTGGATTCGTCCAAGTACAATGAGTATGGAGAAGCAGCCATATCCGTGAAAGCTCCTGTTTGAAATGTGGTGCTAAAACGGAGTTGATCACCGCTGTGCATTTAGTTCGATGCATTTTAAAAGCCCCAAACTCCTGTTGTAAAATCTCTCCCAAGTCTTCCATTGCATTAATCGATGTGTGGCATGCTATATATGTGGCGATTCTTAATTCCCTTCTTTTTTTGCTCATCTTTTATTTCGTTAGCCCTTGGGGGAGCAGCAACAGTGAAGGTTCGCGTGTCCCTGTTGTTAGGTGCACAGCGCTTTGTGCTTACCGGTCTCTGCGTGGGTCTTTAGGTCACTCAGCTGGGCTCCGAGTTGTACACTACAGTATTTGCAGCGGGCTTTGTGTGGTCTCCTGGAACAGACGCAATCCATTGCTTTAACTCGGGGTTGCTTTCCCACTCCTGCCTGTACATTTCTGAATATTTCCCCCCATTTCGACAGTTTAGCTAAGGTTAGCTTGCGAGCAAGAGTAGCCAGACGTTTGCTCCAGCACATTTGCGCGTGGCGCACGTCATCATTTCGTGTCAGAGCCAATCTGGTCCCTCCCTCCCTTCGCATTCTCCCTCGTTTGTTATTGTAGAGAATTCCTGTCAATCATATTGTAACGATCACGGATGAATAGGCTCGGTAGCCCTTGACTAACGAGTCGGACCCTTTAGTCGACTGGTTAACGTTGTCGCTTGCGGAGGGGGAGACACAGGTTCGCGTCCCGGCTGTGGCGACGGTCTCCCGGACTGCCCCCCGAATTCGCTGCAATAGTGTCATGCTGCTGGACCGTCGTGATGATAGCGGGGTCATCGGGTCTCGCTGAACCGTCTAAACTGCCAGGTTCCATCTTGGCCAGAACGTACCGTTATGACAACGGCCGGAGCAGAACCAAAAGAGGCCGTTAAGAGGCAGCGGAATCTTTAGCCGCCGGGAGGACGAATTTATTAACAAAACTAAACAAGGAAAAACACAAGAATAAAAGTGCATTGTGTATGGTGCGTTGTTCGTCCTGTTTGTGGTATGTGTGTCAAAACTATGTGCGATGACCAGCGGGTTGTGTGTCTCTAGGCCATTTGTAAGTATTTACTCTACGTGTGGTGCTGTATGTAAATGGCGAGTCAAATGTATGAAATGTGCGTGCAGGCAAAGGTGTCCGTGATCCACGAGAAGTCCGAGCGTGGTTTTCTGGGGTCCGTAATCCGGGAGAGAGAGCGAGTCCTTTAGAGGTCCAAATCCAAAAGCCGGGAGTTCCAAGTGAGAGGTTAGGGTCCGTGGGAGAGGGCAGAGGTCGAGGGGCTTTTGGGAAAACAGGATTAAACAGGGCACCAGGAGACACGAAGGAAAACTTGGGTTGACAATTTGACTGGAAGGCACGAGTGAACTAGGTAGGCTAGAGTCGCAGGCAACGCTACCGACTGTGGCACGTTCTGGCGACGACACAGTGGGTTGGCTGGGGTCTTGTGGATTGGTGATGAGCTGATCACTCCCAGGTGTGGTGGTTGTAGATTATAGACAGGTGCGTTGTTGTTGACGTGCCTGGTGTTTGAGAGACAGATGATGGCGACGTGCTTCGTGACCTCACGGTGGAGCTAGAGGGCCGAGCAGGGGGTTGAACCACAACAGTAACCCTGCTTAATAACGACTATAAAATCCTAACTCCTGTTTAGGAGAACAGATCGAAAACCGGTATCACACAAATTATCTCAGACACACAATCAGGTTTTATAAAAGGACGCTCAATTCATAACAATATACAACTTGTGCCTGACTTACTGGAGTACAACTATTTGACGGAAGATGAAGGTTTTATCTTGTTCTTGGATTTTTTTTTAAAAACCTTTAACACGACTGAAGACAAGTTTATGTTTAGTACTTTAGAATTGTTTGGATTAGAAGAAAACTTTATAAACTTAGTTAAGCTCATTTATATGGATATTAATAGCACAGTCTTGGCATCCTGCTCATCATATTCTTCATAAATTTTATAATTCCATTATAATTCTGTTGTCCTCTTTCAATGTTGTATTGTGGAAATTGTGTACACACAACATCCATTGCACGTTGTCCGTCTTGGGAGAGAGATCCTACCTCTGTTTCTCTCGCTGAGGTTTCTTCCTATTTTTTCCCCCTGTTAAAATTTTTTTGTTTTATTTTAGGGAATTGTTCCTTATCCAATGCGAGGGTCTAAGGACAGGATATTGTGTTGCTGTAAAGCCCCTTGAGACAAATTTGTAATTTCTGATATTGGGCTATACAAATAAAATTGACTTGACTTGACAAGGTCCGTCTCAAAGACTCTTAATTGACAAAGGAATTAAACAAGGTTGTCCCATCTCTCTGGTTTTTATCGCTACAGCCGAAGTGCTCTCCATTCTTGTGAAAAATTCAGATTTTTCATAAATTGACAGTATTAAGAAAACAGCTGATGACAGCCAACTGGCAGATGATACAACCATATTCATGAAAAAACGGTAATCACAAAAATTCTCAACACAATCGATTTCTTCTCTAAGGTATCTGGTTTAAGATTAAACCTTAAAAGATGTGAATTACTTCCAATTCATAACTCTCCTCTGACAATAATGTATAATATCCCTGTTACATCAACTTTTAAATACTTAGTATACACATTACAAAGGATAACGTACTGGATAACCTCAACATTTGGAATAATCTAGATAAATGTAAATGTTATCTGAATTCGTGGCCCCAAAGAGACGTCTCTATTATTGGCCGAATTTTTCTCACAAAAATGGAGTGCATTTCAAGAGTCATTTACCTAGCTTACTCAATGTCACTCCCCAAAAATGCAATGAAAGCAACAGACCAGGTCAACTTTAATTATATCTGGAAAAGAAAAACACACTATATTAGAGAAGGAATTATGGTTAAAGATTATGAGGAAGGAGGGCTAAAAATCATTGACATTGAATGTATTAATGGTACCATTAAAATAAATTGGCTAAGATCCTTTGTGAAAAATGGAAGCAGCTTATGGTTCCACATCCCAAGCCAAATTTTTATGAAGCTTGGAGGCATCAACCTTCTTCTTAGATGTGATTATGACCTTAAAAAGACTCCGTGTGAAATTATCCACGTTTCATCAACAGATATTACTATATTGAAAAATGATTTACAAGCATAATTTTAGTCCCCATACCACTCCATTGTGGAACTACAGATATGTGGCATTCAGAAATAAATCCTTGTTTTATAAGATTGGCTTGAGAAATGAATATGGTCTGCAATGCACTTAATGGAAAATACAGGAAATGTTATATCTTATGAGAATTTTTGCTCAAATTTTAATTTCTGAAAACAATATGATAGTTATCAAAGCAATTCCACACTCTATAATAGTGATGTCTTATAACTTGTATCAAAGTAATGTAGATCCGCACCTTCCTTAACTTTTGGTGGATGCACATAATCTCATCAGTCTAAAATTGCCCAACACCACGATCCAGAGAGTCTTTGTCAAAGAATTATATCCAATATTCATCAAACAGTAACTCAATCTTACAATATTTCTCCAAAGATGAAGCTGAAAAATTGAGAACAAAATTCGTTTCCAATTGCACCAAAAGTAAAGGCAGTGCACTTTAAAATTCTCAATGGACTATGACCTTCTGGAGAATTTTTAAGACATCGATTTGATTTAGACTGTAACAACTGCTCATTTTGCAATGAAAACACTGAAACAGCAGAATATTTATTTTATGAATGTCAGCTTGCTGGTGCCTTTTGGGAAGATCTAGATTGCTGGTTGTTTCCTAAATCTGACGATTTCTCTGAACTAAAAAAAATGAGAATGTGATTTTTGGGATGCTTGTGAAAGATGAAACATATGATTTGGCAGTTAACACGTTTATTATTCTTGGAAATTCTTTTTACATAAGAACAGATCCCTGAAAATGCAGCCAAACTTTTGCACATTTCATAGGGAACTGACATTTTTTCTCATCCCTGAGGTTAATGGAGAAGAATGCTATTGACTTGTTAGAACTTGAACTTGCAGAGAAACCCTAAGACTCCCCTCCCTTTTGTTTATGTATTTTATTTCTTTGTCTTTTACTTTTATTTACCCCTTTCTTTTGTGTAATGTGTTTATTGTATGTAGAATTTGTTTCAATTTAAAAAAAAAAAAGGAGATTGCTTTGCCATAGCTCAACTTCCGTGTGATGAAAGCATTTGCATGCATCTAATTGACTTGCCTTCAGGGCTTTCTTCCAGAGGCCTTCCGGGCTTGGAAGCAATGCCGGAAAAACCTAAGAAGCATCCAAGAAAAGTTTCTGATGCTCCAGAGAATAAAACTCTCGGTGTTCAGAGGAAAGATTAAAGTAAATAAAAAAGCTATCTACAGCAAGGGCAAACACCGATAACCATTGGTGTAGCGTTTCCTCATTGGAGAGGGCTGAAAGAATAGAAGTAATTACTCTCATTGCCAGAATGCAGCACGGGAATGTCAGACAGAGGCACAAACATCAAAAACACTTGGAAGTGCTGGGGGGGTTGAAAAGTTGTCTACAGCCGCTTTAAATTGAAGCAAATTCCTTGTAATTAGAAATTTTTAATTTTCTTTGGTCTGGTGACATGGTCAATAAAACTGACGCATCAACTACTCCAGCAGATGATTGTTTCTCGGCAAACCACCAAACAACAAATTGTTAAATTTGCAAAATTTATCAGGGTCACATCAGTTTGTTTCATTTTCCTCAAAAAGCCCTTTGTCTTCATCATACCCTGTCAGCCTTCTTAAAAAGCACTAAATTAATGTTACATCAGCCAGGTTCAGATGAGCTCAAAAAAGAAATTTCCCAAATAAAGAAAGTGAGCCAAGTTCTGTCTCTGCAGTCAGTGGGGGGGTTAACATTCTTTTTTTTTGCATGTTCAACATGGATGCAGACAGAAGTATTTGGACACATAACCACATTGGACTGCATGCTTATGGCAGAGTTCAACCAGCAGATTTGTCGTGTTGGCAGTTCAGCAGGTTTACTACAGGAAATGCTGACACTATATTTGCAAAGAGATGTTGAGATTCCATCCAGGACTGAGGTTGAAATTAAGCCATATATTTAGTTTCTCCACCCATATAAAACATCCATGTTATCTGACTCAGTCTGACTCACCGGATATACACTGTTGGTATAAGCCTGCCATTGGCCAACTATTTCAATTGGAATCGGAATCTATGTGTTACCGTTTTCAAAGTCCCCGTCGCTATGTGAAACAACAACCTACAAGCTAGCAACCTACACACGGAAAACGAGCCCTCCCCACCCGCCCGAAACCATTTTGCAAGGGTACCATCGCTGCATCCTGGGCTTAGCACTGCCCAAGATGATTGTGAATGGCTTAAAGAAATAGAGAAGCCAGAGTGGTTTTTCTGCTATACCAGAATGATAATAGGTTGAGGAAAACCTGGTAAAACTACTCTTTAAGCACTATAATGTCTATGTATGTAAGCATGTGTGCCAGAGTGCAAAATGAACACACAAGAGACGGGGTCCGGTTTTAAAAACTCTCATTAACTCTATTTCTGTATTAATGTACAACCGTTGAAAATTACAGCATTTTTTTTTGTTTTTTTAAATGTTCTATCAACAGCCATTTTCCAGAAGAAAAGTGAACATGAGTGGAGAGAAAACGAGAGCAAAAAAGGAGATGGGTGTAAAGTAGAAAGAAAAGAATGAAGTAGGGAAAAGGGGTAAATTAATAGTTAATGTTCGTTTTTCCATTGTGGAGTGTTTGAGAATGAGTGTGTGAATGTTTACATGTTAATGCATGTGTTGTGCGTTGTGCATGCTTACAATGGGTGGTGGCGTAGTGTGCATGAATGGCTAACGATGACACTTGGCTAGGACTTCAATGCGACTTTTTTAACTTCTCATCACACCAGACCATGGCAACTGCCAGGCCTTCATGTTAAACAAAAACAACCACTATATATATATATATATATATATATATATATATATATATATATATATATATATATATATATAAATTCAAAATCCTACAGTCTGGACATAATCTGGCCACAATGCGAATATGAGCATTGTAAAAAGATGGAGAGGAAGACCACAGCAAAAGTGAAGCCAAGCATTTTATATTAGACATATCAGGCATTTCAGCTGACACTTGTGCCCAGAGAAACTTACAACTGAGGCAGTAAAATAAACCCAACTCCTGGGTGGCCTAATTAATGTCCAGCTAAAAAGTCCAAGTGCAAAGAAGGGTCATGGCCTCAGAGTCCAGTAATATTCCCGTAATGACCAATTGATAATGTATGAAACAAGGAAAGATCTAGGTTTTTTCAAGGGCCTCAAGTCAGCCTCTTCCTTCTAACCTCTATCTTTTGTCTCTATTTAATCAAACGTAATTTTACAAAAAAGGAGAAAAAAAATCCTAATTTAATTACCTTTCCTGACAAGTCCCATTCCTTCTACTTTAACAAGAATAGTGTTAGGGCAGTACGACTCATAACACTTTAAATTCCTTAACTAAATATTGCAGGTCCCCCTTTGACCCTCCAGATCTCAGCTTCAGCCAGATCTCTAAATTATATCGCATGAAATAAAAACAGCCAACAAACACAGCCACAGGAGATTCAGAATGGGGGGGGGTGGGTTAAGGTTGCTTGTGATGCAGTCTCTTGAAATGTAATCTTCATCCCCATTAGACCTCAAAAGTCGCCTTGAAATCACAAGTGTGACCGTAGCAAATGTGACCTTCCAAGGCCCAAAGATAAAAACAAGAAGAGGAGCAGGAGGGGAAGAAGAAGGGGGTGGTACAATCATGCCATTCTGTGACCCTGCGGCAAATGAGAGCAAAAGATGGAAAGACAGAAATAGGAAGGGGCTAAAGAGTGAGTGGAGAGAAGGGGAAGAACGGGATTGGTGTCCAGGATTTGTGGACCAAGGGATGACGCTGAAAGGAGATGGAGGGAAGGTAAGAAGAAGAAGAGGAAGAAGGAGGAGCAGATGCTGGTGCGTCGCAGTCTAGGCAGAGCTTCAGGTGTCATGGAAATCCTTCAGCAGCGTGCGTCTTCTCTGCTCAGCAATGTGCATTTGATTCTCCAGATCCTATGAGAGACAGAAAACCTCAACTGCTGCACAAATAAAACATGACACAATTATTGCAACGCCACCTGTGGGAATGGTCCTTATCAACAGAGTTTTACTGACTTGGCTCTAGAAATTATACAAGATTTATAAAGATGTCCTGTGCACATCAAGGGGGAAGAGAATGGCAGTATCGATATTAGCCGTGGGGTTTTTTAGACAACTAAGGAACCTGTAGTATTTCAAATAAAAAAACAAAACAAAACAACCATCAGCCACTGAATGCAAAACAAGACCAAAACATCCCTCTCCTCTAACTATTCCTCTTACAGTTCATCCCACATAGAATCTTTCTTTCTTGTTACTCCTCTGTGCCACTTGCACCTGTCTTGCTGTAGTGTGCGCTGTGTACACAAACTTTGAAAATCGAAACTTTCTCCTCCATTTCCCATTGACGCCCCGCCTCACCCATCACACCTCTGCTTACAGTGCATCCGGAAAGTATTCACACCCCTTCACTTTCCCCACATTTTGTTATGTTACAGCCTTATTACAAAATGGATTAAATTCATTTTTGTTCTCATCAATCTACACACAATACCCCATAATGACAAAGTGAAAAGGTTTTGTAGAAATTTTTGCAAATGTATTAAAAATAAAAAACTGAAATATTGCATGTACATAAGTATTCACACCCTTTGCTATGACACTCAAAATTGAGGTCAGGTTCATCCGGTTTCCACTGATCATCCTTGAGATGTTTCTACATCTTGATTGGAGTCCACCTCTAGTAAAATCAATCGATTGGACATGATTTGGAAAGGCACACACCTGTCTATATAAGGTCCCACTGTTGACAGTGCATGTCAGAGCAGAAACCAAGCCATGAAGTCAAAGGAATTGTCTGTGGACCTCCGAGACAGGATTGTATCGAGGCACAGATCTGGGAAAGGGTACAAAAAAAATTCTACAGCTTTGAAGGTCCCGAAGAGCACAGTGGTCTCCATCATTCGTAAATGGGAGACGTTTGGATCCACCAGGACTCTACCTAGAGCTGGCTGCCCAGTCAAACTGACCAATCGAGGGAGAAGGGCCTTGGTCAGGGAGGTGACCAAGAACCAGATGGTCACTGACAGAGCTCCAGTGTTCCTCTGTGGAGATGGGAGAAACTTCCAGAAGGACAACCATCTCTGCAGCACTCCACCAATCAGGCCTCTATGGTAGAGGGGCCAGACAGAAGCCTCTGCTCAGTAAAAGGCACATGACAGCCTGCTTGGAGTTTGCCAGAAAGCACCTAAAGGACTCTCAGACCATGAGAAACAAGATTCTCTGGTCTGATAAAACCAAGACTGAACTCTTTGGCCTGAATGCCAAGCATTACGTCTGGAGGAAACTAGGCACCTCTCATCACCTTGCTAATACCATCCCTACAGTGAAGCATGGTGGTGGCAGCAGCATCATGATGTGGGGATTTTCTTCAGCGGCAGGAACTGGGGGACTAGTCAGGATCGAGGGAAAGATGAATGGAGCGAAGTACAGAGAGATCCTTGATGAAAACCTGCTCCAGAGCGCTCAGGACCAAAGACTGGGGCGAAGGTTTACCTTTGAACACGACAACGATGCTAAGCACACAGCCAAGACAATGAAGGAGTGTCTTTGGGACAAGTCTGTGAATGTCCTTGAGTGGCCCAGCCAGAGCCCAGACTTGAATCCCATTGAACATCTCTGGAAAGATCTGAAAATAGCTGTGCAGCGACGCTCCCCATCTAACCTTACAGAGCTCGAGAGGATCTGCAGAGAAGAATGGGACAAATACCCCAAATATAGGTGTGCCAAGCTTGTAGCTTCACACCCAAGAAGACTTGAGGCTGTAATCGCTGCCAAGGGTGCCTCAAGCAAATACTGAGTAAAGGGTGTGAATACTTATGTACATGCAATATTTCAGTTTTTTATTTTTAATAAATTTGCAAAAATTCACAACCCCAACTCCTCTTCTGTATCTGCCCCTGTTCAATCTCTCACTTCTTGTCCTCCCTTTCCTCATTAGAGGTCTCCCTTACCCCTCTGTCATTGGCGCTGAGCTCCCCCTCTCCTCCTCTCTCGTAGCTGTCGGCTCGCTCCACCTTCCAGGACAGGTTCTCTATCTCTGCCTCCAGTTGGGCCTGCTGGTATTCAAACTGAGGAAGGAGAGAATCAGAGAAAGACAGACAGAGCGTGAGAAAGGAGATGAGAGAGGGGAGTCTTATCAAATAATTTACACAAGGAAGACAGAGTGATCTTTGATAAGCTCATTTAGCTCATTTTTCCATCGCTTTATTCACAGTAAGCTTAACACAATGAGCAGATGACCGGCAGGCAGAGATGACTGGGTGCATACTCACCAGTTTCTTGCGAGGACCAGACTCCATATAGTAGGCGTAGGGGTAGGTATACTGCAGCGTGTAGCGACACTAGAGAACCACAGAGATAACATACACATACTCAGACCTTCTACTCTGACATGGCGTTTTACAAAGGAGATTGTGCATATTTTTAATTTAGACCTTAAAGTTTACAGACAAGACAGACTCCTAAAAATAAACCCTGTCTGACCTACTTGGACCATTTTCATGAACCTATCCCAGGTCTTGGTCTGATGATAGAGCTGTATCAGATTTTTATTGAGGAATATATTTAGACCTTGGAAGCATGACAAGGTAACATTGACACACCCAAACAGACTTTGGAACACATTACTAGCAAATATTCTGGGGGAAATAAAAAAAAAAAAAAAAAAAGACAGCACAAAATTTCTCATTGAAAAAGAGTTATCTTTTTTAATTTCCAGCTGAACTAGGGACTAGAAAAACAAGAAAAGCAGAAATGTGAGACATGGGTCATGTGACGTACCCTGTCCCAAAAACCATTTCCAGGCAAAAGCAGATACTACAAGAACTAGTTTGTGTTGACCTGACAGAACAAGTTTTCAGACAATGCTTGTTGGCACTCCATTTCTCACCCTGACTCCATCCTCTGCCCCCCTCCCCATCCCTCTCTTCCTGTAAGCATTGCTCTTTACGTCTCTCTTCTTTTTTGAGGTCTCTCCATCTCTCGCTGTCTTCTTAGCTCTCTCTCGCTTCCTAACTCTCTTCCTTTTGTGGTTTCTGTCTCTTACTTTAGATGGGTCTTTCCATCATCTCTCTATCTCTCTCTCTCACCCCCTCTTCTTTAAGCGGTCTCTAGCTAAACTTCTCTCTCTCTCTCTCACCACCCCGTCCTCTCAGTTTCATTTGTACCTTTGCCAGCAGCTTGGCAGCATTTTGCAGGTACTGCCAGTCGATCCAAGTGCCCAGGTTGTTCATGACTCTCTCCTGAATCTTCTCCTGGATCCTCTGGTACGTCTGAGCCTCCAGCTGCAGGGACTTGTTATGGTTCTCCCACTGGGGTTGGGGAGTATGGTGGGGTGGGGTAGGGGTTTGAAACACACACAAAGAATCCATGAGAATTAAGATGTGTAACAGAGCTGGGCATGGTGGCCTAGTAGTTAGCACTGTTGCCTCATAGCAAGAAGGTCCTGGGTTCGAACCCCAGGCGGTCCTAGGTTCTTTCTGTGTGGAGTCTGCATGTTCTCCCCGTGTCTGCATGGGTTTCCTCCCACCATCAAAAAGACATTCATGTTAGGGTTAATACTCTTCCTGCCTGTGCCCCTGGCCAAGGCAATAGGAAAAGAACTGGAGTTGGCCTTCAGGTGTTACAGCTGCCCACTGCTCCTATACAATAGGATGGGTTAAATGCAGAAAACAAATTTCATGGTCACCGAACAACTGTACAATGACAAAATAAAGTGGCTATGGATATGGGACTAAATACTGTGTGGGATTTTAGTTATTGTAATATGGTGATATATCACAAATGTTGTTATTCAATGGTCTTAAAGGCTGTGTTACAGTAAAATGATTAAATTTTCTGAACTTACTCAACTGTTTGAGCTGAGAGTAATAAACTATGAATGCCTCTACCTGCTTGGACATCATATCCACATTAATAATGATCTTTACTCAAAATTTTCTTCTGTGGAAATATGAAAAAAAAGTCATCCCCAAAAAATAGTCACAATGTCTATCGAGGTACTCAGCCAAAAATGACATATTTGAATTTGTCAATACATTATCGCCCAGCCCTATGGTACATGTATGTCTGGGTTTGATCTATTTTGACTCATTTTATATCTTTTTTTAAGTCTGGTTTAGTCACTAGCGGGGAAGACCAAAATGTAAGAGAAGAGAATCTGTACATATGTAGTAGTGTGTGTTTAGATACGACTCAGTATAGTTCTGTTACTGGTGTGAAAACAGAAAATATAAAATGAGGGAAAATAGAGAATGCGATAGAGAGCAAAAGAGAGAAAATACAAGCCACCAAGTAAAAAAACAAATTACTTAATCAAAACCAAAATGAACACCCCATCTATGTGTACATACGTACACTTGTGTGTGCTTTGTACTCACCCTCTCGAAGTAGAAGAGGTATTTCTTGAGGGCCTCTCTGGCCTGAGCCTGCTGGCTCTGGTTGACTATGTCTGGATTCTCTTTGTAGCGACTGCACTCGTAGTACTCACTGCCATGAGTCTTCCAGTCGCCTAGACACATCCAACAGAAGTCTGGGAGGAGACACGGAGAAAAGGAAATTCAGTCATATGTTCACGAACTGCAGTTTGCTTATTCACAGCTATTACTGCAAACATCCTGAAGAGACAACGGCAACAAGGTTACAGGGATACATCCCAGAGCAGTATTTTTGGAGCCCTGTGACTGATCTCTGTGCTACACACATCCACTGGAAAATTGAAGCAGAAGAACTGGGGATTACATTCAAGTTAGCCGCCATTATTTTAAAAACTTTGAACATCACTTGTCATGAAAACTACACACATCCATTAGCGGTGGATGAACAATTCGTCATTCCTAGATATTCTTGGTGACTCTCGCTTTCCTTCTTTGTTACTTGTGGATTTATTCTGTTTTCTTTTGTGCGTGAGTTTCCTTGTTCGTTCAAACATAACCACTGGACAATAGAATCTGTGATGGCAGATGCTTGAAATTTGAAGGTGTGTCAAGTGAACACCCGGCAGAAGAGTGCTGACACATTGGCACATTTAGCTTCGATGTATCAGACAGACACGACAGGCATGAGAATATCACCCAGTGCTGCTAACTTTGAGTTTGTCTGTTTCTGTGTATGTTTGCAGTCATGAAATCAGGTTGGCTGATTAAAAAATGCACAAGTGCACAAGTCTGCAAAATTAGTGCACAAGTCTGCAAAATTATGAGCAGCTAACCCTGGGTAATTCTATTCCCATTGAACTATACAGGACGGCAGGTGTAGAGCTGTATGATATTATACAGCACTGCAGGTGTAGAACTGTATGATATTTGTGACTTACCATGTTTGCATTTGGAGCATTGCTGAAACACACACACACACACACACACACACACACACACACACACACACACACACACACACACACACACACACAAAATAAAGTAAAATTAGTAAACCTGAAACTTGGAGCAGTCGCAAATCGGCATGCACAAAAACAGAAGTAAAACATGAAGTGTTTAAAGCATCCCATCTTGCTAGTGACTACTCCAGCCTAACTCAATCGCGTCATTAAAAAAAAAGAAAGAAAAAAAAAACAAGAAAGAACAGCACTCTGGTTCATTTCTGCCAAGATGTAATCTTTTTTTTGGGGGGGGGGGGATTTCCCCCCGCCCTTTTTCTTCCCAATTGTATCCAGCCAATTACCCTATTTTCTGAGCTGTTCCAGTCGCTGCTCCACCTGCTCTGCCGATCCGGGGAGGGCTGCAGACTACCACATGCCTCCTCCAATACATGTGGAGTCGCCAGCCGCTTCTTTTCACCTGACAGTGAGGAGTTTTGCCAGGGGGACGTAGCGCAAGGGAGGATCACGCTATTCCCCCCAGTTCCCCCTCCACCCTGAACAGGTGCCCCAACCAACCAGAGGAGGCACTAGTGCAACGACCAGGACACATACCCACATCCGGCTTCCCACCCGCAGACATGGCCAATTGTGTCTGTAGGGACACCCGACCAAGCCGGAGGTAACACGGAGACTCGAACTGGCGATCCCTGTGTTGGTAGGCAATGCAATAGACTGCTACGGTACCTGGATGCCTGCCTAGATGTAATCTTGAGATGTGTTTTAACTATCTAAGGTTCTGTGAGCTGAAAGCACGCATTTCAGCCGTCCTCTGTGCTGCTGTGTGATTTTACCCTCCACCTGTGAGACTCACCATATGGTTGCAGCCTCCATTCTTCTCGATGCAGATATTGCACTTAGGACACTGGGGACAGGGAACACACGCATGTCAGGAATCATTGAAAAAAAAACAACTAAATCTACCTGTGTGATGAGGAGCACATGTCTGTGCATCTATGTGAAAATGACAGTGTTTTCACATACTAGTTATCAGGGCTATGACACAGCCCACCTGCATAGTGTGCATGTAAAATGTGTGTGTGTGTGTGTGTGTGTGTGTGTGTGTTTGTGTGTGAGAAAGCGCTACAGAAATACAAAAGACAAGTTTGTTTGGTGTGTCTATGTTGATTTGCTAAAAAAAAAGTGTGTGTGTCTATTTTAGAGGAAAGTCAAGTCATTTTTATTTGTATAGCCCAATATCACAAATTACAAATTTGCCTAAAGGGGCTTTACAGCAACACAACATCCTGTCCTTAGACGCTCATATAGGGTAAGGAACAACTCCCTAAAAAGAAACCTTTAACAGGGAGAAAAAATAGGGAGAAACCTCAGGGAGAGCAACAGAGGAGGGCTCTCTCTCCCAAGACAGACAACATGCAATGGATGTTGTGTTTACACAATACAACATTGAAAGAGGGTAACAGAATTATAATGGAATTATATATAAAATATATGAAGAATACGAAAGTGATGAACTTCCTGTTTTTCCAGATATAAGAGTTACATCTGTGTGTGTGTGTGTGTGTGTGTGTGTGTGTGTGTGTGTGTGTGTATACACATGTGCATCATACATCTTTAGTGTGTGCACTGATGTAGTTGGCCGTCTCAGAGTCATCTGCACATTTGGTCAGCCATTTCCTGATCGTTCCACAGTCGGTAGGTGCGTGGTACATCTGACGGCATTTGAAACTAGAAAGGAGGGAATGGGAGTTCAGACACAGGTGGGGGGTGGGTAGATAGACAAATGGTGGGGAGGATATGGAGTGTTGGAGAAATAAGTGTGGAGAGAGAGTGAGGGACAAAGCGCAGAGAAAAGGATGGAGAGATGGATTGAGAGAGTGGGTAGTGTGGAGAATGGGTGGAAGATAGCAAAAGTGAGATAGCGTTCATTCATTTAGTGAACATGTAATTCCATGGCAGTATGGGACAACCTAAGACATTTTACTTTCAAGGCATTTTACTGGACTGCAGAATGTCTATTTAAATTGGCGGTGTTTGAACAGTCTGTCATAAAACACTAGTTCATTTTATTACAAGCTCCAAAAAAGCAAATTTTCTATTCACAAGCCGAAGTACCACAAAAAAAACATCCACAGATGCATATTGATTTCAATAATCTTAAACTGAATTGTTGCATTCAAAAGTTGACGTGAAATCGTGTTATTTAACTTGTATTTTATATGTTGAATTTTTTAGATTAAAATTGAAGTTATCCTTTCATTAAACTTTCAATTTAACGTTAAGTTATAGAGTCAAACTAAATACTCTCACATTCAGACCTTCATATTTAATTTTACTTATCTGTAACTAATATCCAGGGACTTGGGACAAACGATAAGCAAATGTTAAGTTTGAATAAAGAAATAAATGAATAAGTCCGACACTAACTTCTCCTTTCCATCACAGCTATAGAAAGTAATTTTTCGGCTTGCATAAAACTAATGCGCACAGCACAATCCACAAAAAATCCATTCTTAAACACACTAATTCAGTTTCAGTCATACAAATTCAGATTGTTGCAGTTCAAATTTATTTTCTGATGGATTTTGAACTAGCACAGAATAAATGACTTGCTTAAAGCCCAAGCTCATTGGCTCAAAGACCCTTTGCTTTTGCTGAACATCGACTTTACTCCAAGGCAAAATGCTCAAGGGACTGTGTGCAGTTGCCTGTGAAACCAATGTCTGTTCATGCATGCATGTGTGTGTGTCCTCTGCATATCTGCATGCTGTCCAAGTGTGTGTTTGCCTGTGTCTCCTACCAGAAGACTTCACTGCAGCGGCTACACTGCACCCTGCGTGCCCTGGGCACCTGCACTTGGATGACTATGGGACAGTCAGCACCCGGGCACAACTGCAACTGGAAGTGACTCTAAGAGAGGACATGGGGGGGGGGGGCAAAGAGGGGGTAATTAGAATAGATTTATCAAAAGATGGAATCGAGGTGGGAGAGACAAGAAACATTGCTGCGAATTAAAATGTAGACCATTTGGAAAAAAAGAAAAAAAAGAAAGGAAAAAAAAAGACAGTTGAAGCTGCACTAATTTTCCAAATAAGATGAAGGCTTTTATCTGGGCAATGAAACCTGCTAAGCCCGAAGAGAAGGCCCGCAAACTCAAACTTAAGGAATGCGAGAAAAAAAGGGTAAAAGTCATTGAAACTAGCTTTTCTACGATTGAGAGAGAGAGAGACAAAGAGGGACGAGGGACGACTTATGGTTTGACTTATAGATTGACGAATGGCTGGCAGGCAGCCAAACTATCTCCTCCAGGAAACGACTGCACCTGGAAGTTAAAACCATCTTGATATCCATTAGCTCACACAGAAGGCTAACAGGAAGCCATGGAGAAACACTGATGATTTTCTAGATGGGAGATTAGATTACACTGATGAATCAGACAGGATATATCGACGGAGAGAAAGACATAGACTGAGAAAAGGATCGAGATGGTTGCAAATCTAAAAATAATAAGTGACACAAAATCATCTCATTTGAATAAAAACATACACACTGTCCCTCTCTTACTTTCTCGTTCTCCCTCTACTAATGTGCTATATATATAAAATCCAGTGAGTCAAGTAAATTCTTTATGAGACAGTACAAGCCTGTTTCATGCCATAAGCAATCATAAACTGGCATGAAACAGGCTTGTACTTATATATACGTATGTTTAAGTTATATATATATACACTACCGTTCAAAAGTTTGGGATCACCCAAACAATTTTGTGTTTTCCATGAAAAGTCACACTTATTCACCACCATATGTTGTGAAATGAATAGAAAATAGAGTCAAGACATTGACAAGGTTAGAAATAATGATTTGTATTTGAAATAAGATTTTTTTTACATCAAACTTTGCTTTCGTCAAAGAATCCTCCATTTGCAGCAATTACAGCATTGCAGACCTTTGGCATTCTAGCTGTTAATTTGTTGAGGTAATCTGGAGAAATTGCACCCCACGCTTCCAGAAGCAGCTCCCACAAGTTGGATTGGTTGGATGGGCACTTCTTTGAGCAGATTGAGTTTCTGGAGCATCACATTTGTGGGGTCAATTAAACGCTCAAAATGGCCAGAAAAAGAGAACTTTCATCTGAAACTCGACAGTCTATTCTTGTTCTTAGAAATGAAGGCTATTCCATGCGAGAAATTGCTAAGAAATTGAAGATCTCCTACACCGGTGTGTACTACTCCCTTCAGAGGACAGCACAAACAGGCTCTAACAGGTACTATTTAATGAAGATGCCAGTTGGGGACCTGTGAGGCGTCTATTTCTCAAACTAGAGACTCTAATGTACTTATCTTCTTGCTCAGTTGTGCAACGCGGCCTCCCACTTCTTTTTCTACTCTGGTTAGAGCCTGTTTGTGCTGTCCTCTGAAGGGAGTAGTACACACCGATGTAGGAAATCTTCAATTTCTTAGCAATTTCTCGCATGGAATAGCCTTCATTTCTAAGAACAAGAATAGACTGTCGAGTTTCAGATGAAAGTTCTCTTTTTTCTGGCCATTTTGAGCGTTTAATTGACCCCACAAATGTGATGCTCCAGAAACTCAATCTGCTCAAAGAAGTGCCCATCCAACCAATCCAACTTGTGGGAGCTGCTTCTGGAAGCGTGGGGTGCAATTTCTCCAGATTACCTCAACAAATTAACAGCTAGAATGCCAAAGGTCTGCAATGCTGTAATTGCTGCAAATGGAGGATTCTTTGACGAAAGCAAAGTTTGATGTAAAAAAAATCTTATTTCAAATACAAATCATTATTTCTAACCTTGTCAATGTCTTGACTCTATTTTCTATTCATTTCACAACATATGGTGGTGAATAAGTGTGACTTTTCATGGAAAACACAAAATTGTTTGGGTGATCCCAAACTTTTGAACGGTAGTGTATATATATATATATATAAATATATATATATATATATTATATAACTTTGTTAAAAGAAACACTCAACAGTAGGGAAAGTGCTCAACAAATAAGGAGCAAAATAATCCAGTGAGTCAAGTAAATTCTTTATGAGACAGTACAAGCCTGTTTCATGCCATAAGCAATCCTCAGCTGTCAATAAAGCTACACAGGAAAGAACATACAGAGTCTGGAGAGAGCACTTTGATGCATGTACACACACAAATGCCACAGTCTGCAGGTAGGAAGTGTACCTATGCACACTCACAAACCCTGTGTAGTGAATGAAGTGTACATACATGTGTGGCAGCACACACCACACACACACACACACACACAGGGTCCTACCTCAGGCTTGTCTTTTAGAAAGTTGTCAATGTGCACATGTACACAGCCCGACCTTGATGTAGTCCCTGAGGGTGTGGTGCATACATATACATGGGCACACTTGCAAACTACCCCCCCACCACACACACACACATACACGCACACACAACCTAGTCCTTAGTGTTGTGAATGGAAGCATAGTGGACACTCATACACACACAGGGTGCTACCTCGACATAGTCTCTGAAGAGGTAGCGTCTGTATTTGTCCTTAAGTTCCTCTCCTGGTAGAAGTGGCAGGACAAAGTCCTCCGGCATCTGCAGGGAACAATCCTGAGCCATACAGGATATACCTGAAAAAACACACACCACTGAAATCAGTCCTGAGCTATACACCATACACCTTAACACACATACATTCTTATACATACACACGTATAAAAAAAATCCTACCCTACAAGTTAGATCATAAATCAGTCTTGGGCAAGACATCATATGCCCAGACACATCCGCGCACAGACTAATATTACTTCCTGAGCTATACAAGATATCACTGAAGACATACACACACACACACACACTTCTAAGGAATCTCGGGGAGTATACTTGCCCAGAAATGTTTACATAAGTAGGGAGTCATCAAGTGCTACTAATAAAACACTCCTACCTTCACAATCACAGTTCACTGCTGAATTAATGTTAACACCCCCTCCCCCCACCACGCACACACACACACACACACACACACACACACACACACACACACACACCAGACACTCACCCACTCCCATGCCATCTTTGACAAGTACAGTGCAATGCTGCTCCCAGCATGCTTTGCAGAAGGAGTGCTGGCAGGGCAGAGCCAGCAAGGCGTCCCTCCTCACGACTTGTAAACACACCCCACATTGGAGGGACTGGGGGGCCTGAACAACCAACACATACAAAATTATGAATGCTCTGATAGACAAACCACATTGGGAGGATCAGTGAGGGCCTAACACATATGAACATAATCAGAATCATGTGTATTGGCCATGTAGGTTTGCACTACATGGAATTTGACTCTTGTTTCGTGGCTCCTCAGTGTACTTAATATAGAATAACAACACTACAAAACAACAATCTTCAAATAAATACACAAGGATTTACTTATACAGGCAAAATAAGAGGTGATTAAGTAAAAGAGAATAGCTCATTATTATAGCTTATCATTATCATTACATTATTGCTCTTTTTTAATTTGATTTTGAGACACTTATTGATCCCCATGGGGAAATTACGCTCTGCATTTAACCCATCCTAGCCGTGTAGCTAGCTAGCAGTGGGCAGCCGCTGTGCAGCACCCAGGGACCAACTCCAGCTCTTCTTTCTATTGCCTTGGTCAGGGGCACAGACAGGAGTATCAACCCTAACATGCATATCTTTTTGATGCTCATGTTCAAACATTAGGAACTATTAGGAACTGTTCAAGACATCAGACAAGACCGTTATTAATCTTGGCTTTAGATTTCGAAAGACAAACTGGGATTCAGATATAAATCACTGTGTGTGAGATCAACGGGGGGAGCTAGATTTAATCTTAAAATCTGTGTAATTACCTTTTCAAAGTAAAGACCCTGGGTCTATAAATATCCATCCACCATCCATTATCCAAACCGCTTATCCTTCTCTCAGGGTCGCGGGGATGCTGGAGCCTATCCCAGCACTCATGGGCGGCAGGCGGGGCGACACCCTGGACAGGCCATCACAGGGCCGACACGCACATTCATACCTAGGGACAATTTAGTATGGCCGATTCACCTGTTCAGTCTGCCTGTCCAGGGTGTCTCCCCGCCTGCTGCCCAATGACTGCTGGGATAGGCTCCAGCATCCCCGCGACCCTGAGAGCAGGATAAACGGTTCGGATAATGGATGGACGATTCACCTGGCCTACATGTCTTTGGACTGTGGGAGAAAACCGGAGCACCCAGAGGAAACCCACGCAGACACAGGGAGAACATGCAAACTCCGCACAGAGGATGACCTGGGACAACCCCCAAGGTTGGACTACCCCGAGGCTCGAACCCAGAACCTTCTTGCTGTGAGGCGACTACCCCGGGGCTCGAACCCAGGACCTTCTTGCTGTGAGGCGACCGTGCTAACCACTGCACCACTGCGCTGTTCTGTATATATCAAATTCTAAAAATTTTAATTCATTCAATTCGTTTGTTTGCACTGTATACTTTTCAAAATTCTGTTTGGTCAGGCAACTGAGAAGTGATTCTTAATGATCAGAGCTGTTACTGCCATTCAAAAATTCCAAGGTTTTAGCACAGGACATTGCAGGTTGAAAAGCATGATACTTACAGTGACCGATCTGCAGGTGCTACTGGGCTGAACCAAGGCATCAGACAACAGCAGAGACGAGTTGGACTTGTGTCTATGAAAACATAACCAGCACATCATTTTAACAGCTCTATGGGTGTGTGTGTGTATGTAAACAATAAATCAATTGAGAAATAGAAGAGAGCAGCAGAAAAGAGAAATAGAAAAAGAATGAGAGAACGAGAGGCCTTGTCCTTTCACTTTTGAACCATACATATGTATGAATTGTACTCGGGCCGATTCAGTTTCAGTTCTAACAAGAAAGAGGGGAAAATGGAGGGGAGGAGGAGAGAGGTGTGCAAGTCAAAAGCAGACTGAAGATAAAAAAGGGCCCTTTACCTATCAAGTATTTGTGACACCTGCCAGTGGAAATGCACAAGGACCAGTTTAGCCACCGCAGGTAGAACCTGAGAGAGAGAGAGAGACAGACAGACAGACAGAGAAAGAGAAAGAGAGAAAGGGAGGTGAAGGGGACAGAAGAGAGTGAGGGAAAAATAATGAGAATGACAGCGATGATATTGAAAACATGGGCGAGTGCACCCATGAGGGCAGATTTCAGATTTTGCTTTGTCAGGTTTCTCAGAACACATGCTAGACAATAAGGCCAAGACGGGGCTTCAAACACTTGACAACTGCACGATCCATCAAACAATCAGAGACCTGACTCTCGGAACCATTTTATTTTGATCTAGCAGGTGGGGGTAATGCAACACTGTGGATCCCAACCGCCATTAAAAAAAATCAAAGAAGAAAAACACTTAGAATCTGGGCTCTCATAGGAACTCTTGTGATCCAATGTGACTTTAGAGCAAAACAAACATGGAGGTTGACAGAAAACTCGTCAGACTTATATGTGTGGCAAAGAAAATTACACACACACACACACACACACACACACACACACACACACACACACACACACACACACACACACACACACACACACACACACACACATCTCAATAATAGTAATAATCCTTTTTATTTATACAGTGCTTTTGAAAAAACCCAAGACAAAAATAAACATAAAAGTCACACACCAAAAGCATAAAGCATGACATTAATCACATTTTAAAAGCAATTCTGAAAAGGTGAGTTTTGATTAATGATATGAATGTGGACAGATCGGTGCAGTCTCTGATGTGTTTGGGGAGAGAGTTCCAGAGGGAAGGGGCAGCAATGGAGAAGGCTCGGTCGCCCCAGGTCTGGTGCTTGGTCCTGTGTGGTGGAGACGGGAGGCTGACGATGGAGGAGTGAAAGAGTATGGTAGTGAATAGGAGTATGGTAAGTGAATATATAGTGTATACTCTGGTACATAAGATAATATAGTTTAAAATAGGGGGAGTATATAGCATTGTATATGGACATGATGGGTTGTGGTATGGTATAGCGTATGGACACTATAATACATAAGCAATATGGTATATATATGGGCATAGGTTGATTACTCAACCGTAACAACACTGTATAGTAGCAGCATACCTGTTATGCATACATGCTTGCCTCCAATACCCTGCTGTTGTTCCATTTATTTCTTCCGTTTTTTTTTCTTTTTCTGTGTGAGTGATGTCTTCAAGTGCTAAAGCTGCTGTATACCAGAGTTAAATGCATTGTGTGCATGCACACTTGGCCAGTAAAGCTGATTCTCGTATCTTATCTGTGTGTGTGTGTGTGTATATGTGTGTATATATGCATTTAAATCTATCTATCTATCTATCTATCTATCTATCTATATACACACATATATATACACATATCTATCTATATATATATATATATATATATATATATGAAGCTAGATGTAGGAAAAAAACTTTAATAACACAGCACAATTTTTTTTATACACTTCTTGTTTTGTTTGGAGTTCTAAGTGGTCAGTTTCCCTTTCACTGGCTGTTGTGGGTTTCTGTTCTCCCCTTTTTATTACAGTGTGATGAACAAACAAATTAGCGATTGGACAGAGACAGATTCCCCCCCCCCCCCCCCATTGGGGTCAGGGACAACAGCAATTGGCTCCGAGCAGCCTCAAATCAGGTCTGACCCCTGATTCTCAAGAGGGGCAAATTGGGTCTAAAATGTGGTTACTCATTGTACACCGTGTACCCAGCATCAGTACAAAAGACAGCTTTATAAAAGGCAGATTGGGATAAGACGTTGGAGAAACTATAAAGCAGATTCAGGTTATCCGAAGCAACAAGAGAGCAATGTGATTTTAAATCCTTCCCCCAAAACCCAAATCTCACCCTCAAAAGTGCCTGCTTACATTTTTTGGAAGACTGCACTTTGAACTTAACGAGTAACGAAACAGTAGAAAATTTTAGTGAGTTTGCCAGCATCTAAAGGTTAAAAACCATGCAAGTTTAAAACATGATACTCTTGGTACTCTGTGATGTTAGCATAGCAGGATAAACACAGCTGTAGATCATAACATTCATAATGGGTCTGTTTGATTCAGGTATATGAGCACTGATAAAACCCGATTACACTGAGGGCAATCTGGCGGCGGCCTCGCCTAGCGTTGACTGTGTTTTCGGTGTCATCGTGTGGAGAGGTGTGTTGAAGGTGTCTGGCTGGGAGAGCTGGCGTTGGATCAGCTGGGGGAGCCTGATCTGCTGCGTCCAGTGGGCCCAGGGACCACGGCTCTGCTTGGAGCTGTGCCCGAGGAGGAAACACCGAGGGCGGTCTGACAGGACACGGAAGCGGGGCAGGCTAAGCTAACTGCTAGCCCATGCAGACTGGCAGTCCGACAGTGATCCTGGTGTTTGCTCTCCTGGACACTGAATTTTTTTTTTTTTTACGTGTTGGATATATGTGTTTTTGTATATATTTTTTTTCCATAGTTTGGATATATGTATTCTTGTAGTTTGGATGCGTTTTTGTCTTTGTGTTGCACTCCTGTGGGCTGGGGGAAACGATATTTCATTTGCTTTTATGTGCGCAGGTGCATGGAATGAAATGACAAATAAATGTTCCTGATTGATGGACAGAGCCAGCACTAACTGTCAATAGTACTGTCTGTTCTGGTTCTGTTATCCACTACCAGCCCCGACATGTTTTAACCTGTAGATATCAGGAAATTCTCTAAAATGCTCTAGGGTTTAGTTTCTCTTTCATTAAGAAACCATCAACAGGCAGCTTTTCCTTCGTTTAAAGGTAAGTTAGCAACGGCCTGCTTAATGATGTGACATTGACGGAATAGCTGAGCTCATCTTGAAATGTTATTGATTGGACATATAAACAGTACCTAAAGGAGACGTGACTGAGAAACATTTAGCAAAATGGTAATTTCCATGAGGAGAGATAGAATAAAGTACAACATACAACTAATGATGCAGTGGTAAATGAGACGAAGCCTGCCTCATTCAGAACAGTGTCTGAACAAAGATTAGATGCAGAGCTCAGAAAATGAAATCTCAACCAAGATGCAGTCAAGATTAGCACAAACACCAACCACGGAACCACCGTGGATGCATACTGACAGCTTGGTGGGAAGTGTGTTGTTTTAACTGTAGCTGAGTCAGCCTTTGACAGTCAGAAAACAGACTCTGCTCCAAAAACCTCACATCCCTAATTTACCCCTTTACCCTGTGACCCACAGCAAGGCAACACTGCTATTGATGTATCAAAGGGTTTCAGTCCTCTGACTCTGAACCACTGGTGACATTGCCGGTAACAGGAAACATGTTGAATCGAAAGTCGAAAGTTAATCATTAAAATCTGTCACTTTCGTTTTCTCAATTCCTGCAAACTTTGGATTTTCTGAGAAACAGATGGTGGGTTGATTTCTAGACACAACAAGGTGCTGAGAAAATGTTGATATTGGCTGCTTTCAAAGAAATTGGTCCTTTAAAAACACCCCTCTACCACAAAAAAATTTAATTATCAGAATGGGTACCTAAATTTTATTGCTTCCCACTGACTTGATTTTGATGAATACTCTAGGTTGCAAAAATACAGTTGACAATTTAATAAACAAGGAATAATTCGCAGACAGCCCGTGATCACATAATATAACGGCCATAATGAAGTGTCCTGGAAACAAAAAGAAAAAAGTTCTGTGGTGTAAATGATTTAATTCCTCTGTATTTGAAAAGAAATTCCAGCGCAATTTCAGCTCCAAGAAGACGCACTGTCATTGTGTGATTATAGTACTGTATTTTTTTTCTGTGCATCAAGGGAAAGTATAGATGCCACAACTGAGTTTTAAGTAGAGGGTACGTTTGCACAGTTGTAACGAATGGTTTACTGTATTTGTAATTTGTGATACTGGGCTATACAAATAAAATTGACTTGACCTAATGCTCCCTTCCACGGGTCTCAGTTTACACTGCTTATTCAGAGACAATTTGATGAATCAGATGCTTAATGTTTAAAGTTCTCAAACTGATCGGTCAATCCTTTCCATACATTCAATTAGGTGTGTCACTTTTCCACCTGGTTTCATTCACCACCACATGAAATGCCGCACGTCGTGCTAGGTATCTTCTCCAACCAGTCTTCATGATTTATGATCTATTTGAGAAAAAAACAACAGCACTGCAAACCTTGTATGACAACACAGAAGGATCATAAAAGGCACCCATTGACCCTGTAGGGCAGTGATGGTGGAAGCATGAGGTGATCATCAGATCCATCCATTATCCAAGCCGCTTATGCCAATAGGGGTTGCTGGGATGCTGGAGCCTATCCCAGGAGTCATTGGGCGGCAGGTGGGGGGACACCCAGGACAGGCCGCCAGGCTATCACAAGGCTGACACATTCAAACCTTGGGACAATTTAGTATGGCTGAGTCGCCTGACCTACATGTCTTTGGACTGTGGGAGGAAACCGGAGTACCCGGAGGAAACCCACGCAGACACGAGGAGAACATGCAAACGCCATACAGAGGACGACCCAGGATGACCCCCCAAGGTTGGACTGCGCTGGGGCTCGAACTCAGGACCTTCTTACTGTGAGGCGACCGCACTAATCACTGCGCCACCATGCTGCTCCTTTATTAATCCCCTTGGGGAAATTCATCCATTATCTGAACTGCTTATCCTGCTCTCAGGGTCAAGGGGATGCTGGAGCCTATTCCAACAGACATTGGGTGGCAGGCGGGGAGACAGGCTGCCAGAGGGCAAACAAACAAACAAACAAACAAACAAACACACACACATAGGGACAATTTAGCATGGCCAATTCACCTGACTTGCATGTCTTTGGACTGTGGGCGGAAACCGGAGCCCCCGGACTAAACTCACGCAGACACGGGGAGAACATGCAAACTCCACACAGAGGACGACCTGGGACGACCCACCAAGGTTGGACTACCCCGGGGCTCAAACCCAGGACCTTCTTGCTGTGAGGCGACCGCGCTAACCACTGCGCCACCATGCCGCCCTAATTTCCCGTTACTGCAAATTAACCCACCCTGGCTGTGATCTGTGTAGCTAGGAGCAGTGGGCTACCGCCTTCATGATCATCAGATCACAGGTGAGAATTTCAAACTGGTCAGATACGGGGACAATTAAGGTTGGGTTAAATCAATAAGAAATGCACTCTCCTGCTTCCCTACACTTGAAAATCGAGCTACCCTTGAGCAAGGCACCTATCCCTAATTATTTGACTGAATGGGCATCATCAGGAATAGGAAACAACAGTTTAGGGCAGGGGTTTTCAAAGTGTGAGGCGCGCCTCCCCTGGGGGGCGCCAGAGAGCTCCAGGGGAGGCACAGCGTGAGAAAAAAAAACGTGAAGAAAAAGTAACCGTAAACATCTAGCTAAATTTAGTCAACTTCAGCAATGCTTGGAGCAAAATGGATCGATTTTTAGTAACTTTACCTACAGTGAGAAAGGAGACAGCGTCTGGGGCAAGCAGAAGACGGAGGAAGTATGACCATGATTATTTAAAACATAAAGATGTTTAAAAATGTTTGAAAAAGATGTTTAAAAAGATGTTTACAAATATGTTTAAAACGTTTAAAAATGTTTAAAAAGATGTTTAAAACATAAAGATAAAGATGTTTAAAAATGTTTAAAATGTTTAAAAAGGTGTTTGAAATGTTTAAAACGTTTAAACATTTTAAAAAAGATGTTTAAAACAAAGATAAAGATGTTTAAAAATGTTTGAAAAAGAAGTTTAAAACATTTGAAAATGTTTGAAAAGGATGTTTAAAATGTTTAAAAATATGTTTAAAACGTTTAAAAAGATGTTTAACACATAAAGATGTTTAAAAATGTTTGAAAGATGTTTAAAATGTTTAAAAGGGTGTTTGAAATGTTTAAAAAGATGTTTAAAACGTTTAAAATTTTTAAAAAGATGTTTAAAAGATAAAGATAAAGATGTTTAAAAATGTTTGAAAAAGATGTTTAAAAAAATAAAAGATGGTCTTCAAAGATATATCATTTATTGTTGAAACCCGTTTTAATACCTGAGTGGAACATACATTATAGCAACAACAATAATAGCAATAAATTGGGAGGGGGGGCGCAGCTGTTTTTATGTTCTCTGAGGGGAGGCTCACTTTCCTACACTTTGAAAACCCCTGGTTTAGGGAAAGTACTGTGTGTCCATAGCAAACATGCAGGCCTTAGATTAGATTTAATAAACTGCTACAACGCAATTTTCTATGTCAGGGAATCATACCAGATATAACTTGTTCGAGGTGCACTTGGAATAACTTGTTCGTCAGCACGTTTCATGTGAGATGGTAACAGACTCCTGACAATTTATTCCTCATCTGGAATATTCCATTATATACATTTTTTTTTTGGATTTTTTTCCCCCCTTTTTCTCCCCAACTGTATCCGGCCAATTACTCCACTCTTCCGAGCCATCCTGGTCGCTGCTCCACCCCTTCTGCCGATCCGGGGAGGGCTGCAGACTACCACATGCCTCCTCCGATATATGTGGAGTTGCCAGTTGCTTCTTTTAACCTGACAGTGAGGAATTTCAGCAGGGGAATGTAGCGCGTGGGAGGATCACGCTATTCCCCCAGCCCCCCCCCCCGAACAGGCGCCCTGACCGACCAGAGGAGGCGCTAGTGCGGCAACCAGGACACATACCCACATCCGGCTTCCCACCCACAGACACGGCCAATTGTGTCTGTAGGGACGCCTGACCAAGCCGGAGGTAACACAGGGATTCGATTTGGCGATCCCCATGCTGGTAGGCAACGGAATAGACCGCCATGCTACCCGGACGCCTATCATATCCAGTTATATGTTTATCAGAATCACACAGATTTTGTGACCATACGAAATGCAAATTTCATAAACATGTTGAAATGCACACACAACTGTTATGCACACTTATGATGCAAAAAGTGAAAGCCAACCACTGACACAATTGTTTTACTTTGAATCATTTCCACACATTGAAATAAAAACGTGTTGATATTCTTTTCCCCAATAAGATGCGGATTTCCTGCCACTTTGAAATCTAATCCAAGCCAAGGAAATTTACGTATCTATGTTATTTCACTCTCCCGGCACTATAAAAGTGACACAATGGAGTGAAGGCACATCAGTTTATTTCTCTCTGTCTTGAGGCAGAGTACTGCAACGTAATCATGCTTAAATTCAATGTAATCAACTTTCCAATCTGTCCAACCATGTGCATTGTATTTCGTATGGACACGATTGCTGTTCTGCAATAGTAGACAGCCTATTGAAAAAGTTAACTTGTACCTTTCAAAAGCAAACTACATTTAAGATGAATAATCTCTAAATGAATCCTGGTGGATTTACATTGAGTGTGATGTCACATGACTTAATTTTGAAAAGAAAACCCCAAAACAAAACAAAATGTGTGCAGAGCTAAGATTTTACAAACTAAGTTAATGTGCATATTGAAATCTGTTACCATTTTTAAAAGGTGGCTCAAAACCCACCAGTTAGTCTAGCTTTTTATTATACCCGATTGTGATTTTATCGCTTCAGTGTCTCCCACTGCTATTAATGTGCTTCATGAACTGTCTTTGTTTAGTTGTTGGTTACTTTTGCATTGTTGTGATGAAGTTTAAAATTCAAACCTGAAACGTGCAGAACAAATTAAATTTCACTTAATCACGGGAGACCTTAAACAAATGCAATCAAACACACCTTCAGTGCAGCTGCCACATTGTTGACCTCCTCAGTTAGGACCCTTTGACTTTCCTTGTAGGTCAGACAGGTGAACTGGTACTCCTCAGGGTCAAAGGAGTCGGCGCCCTGCTGCTCCACATCACTGGCAACCCCGTCATAGTAATCAGCGATGTCCCCCTGATCTTCCTCCTCTCCCCCATCGTCCTCATCCTCCTCTTCCTCAGAGTTCACCCCAAAGTCCTCCTCATTGCTGTCTGATGCCTGGCTGTTCATGTCCACGGACATCCGATCGACTGGATCAAGCGCCCCGGACAGGTAGACGATCCGCCTACCTGTCGGATCCTAGCGCTCCGGTTGGCTGAAATGGCTCGTGAACCCTTGCCTGGCTGTGCCCCCCCAACAACCCTTTTTACTACTCCTCCCCTTTTCAGGTCTGAGAATACACTACACCGGAACGTCCTCTCTCTCACTTGCTGTCTGTCTGAGATGCGTACTGAGCGTACTCAGCAACAACGGAAGAAGCAGAAAAAGTCACACTCCCCGTCACTCATCTGGAAGGCTGGCCGCAGGCAGTGGGCTCTGAGAAGAAGAATGGAGACGAGACTGGGGTGGAAGAAGGCAGAAATGTTTTTTTTGAGGGGGGGCAGAAAGGATGATAGGCAACAGGACAGAGAAACAGAAGACTGAAATTGGACGAGGGGGTAAAACAAAGTAGAGAATGAGGGAGAGAAGCAACAGGGGAGAAAAGAGGATGGGACAAAGCAAAATAGTAAGGATGACAGGAGGGAAATAAAGAAGCACAGAAACAGGGAAGAGAGTGGATGGAAAAAAGAAAAAATTACTTAAGAAGCACTCATACCATTTTTCTGCATGAACATTGTCACTGTGTCAGTCAAGACTTTCACAGCTTTCTTAGTCACTTGAAGCCCAATCAATTTTTTTTAAGTCTCGACTGTTGTAAGAGCTCCTAATAATCCCACTGCTAGCATTTACATGTTTGTAAGTGGACAAATAAGTGAGAAAAGAAATGGAAACTATAATATGAGAATGCACTGCTGTTTGACTGGTGGTCAACTCGAACCCTAACCCCAATTAAGATCATTGCAAATCCAACCATGTACACTTTTGTAGTTGTTCATTTTAATTCATAGCTGTTGAACAGGGACTTTGCTGGGAAAAAAAAGATACAGCACATTGCTTTCTATGTTCTCGCCATTGCAACAAAAAGGGGAAGAATAAGGCAGGTCGTGGTGAGTTTGAAGACGAAACTAAATTGTTGTGGCAGACAAGTGCATGGAAGGCCTTTACAAACAAACCCCGGTTCATCCATGTTTTTGTGATCGGCAGTACAGAAGTTGCTGACACAACAGCATTGGTGACTGTTTAAATTCGAATGGCTCTCTGGGATTTGAATTGCTCAGTATCCAAACTGTTAAACAAAAAAGTCAATCTTCAGATTCTAGCTTAAGTGCACCACTCATTTTGTTATGGACAAAATGTGCAAGGTTTGCATTATCTTAAAGCAATCATATGCACTTTGGCACACTCTTGACACTCTGTGGCAACACTGCTACCAAGCACATAATTGCACACGAGTGAACTTGTTGAGAGCTCACTCACTGGAGAGTCTTCAATCTGCAATATGTGATCTATCATTTCAAGAACAAGTACTCCCTTCATTTCACTGCATGTTTTACTTTGTATTTCTGTGCATGTGACAAATAAAGTACTTGAACTATTACAATCTAATTTGATTTATTCCAAATTTACACATCAAGATTCAGATCACTGATGTCAATGCCTTCTTTCACAATCAAGACCTAGCCCAAACAGCAGCACCCATTACTTAAAGAGAGTAAAACAATAAATTCATCACAGTAATAATAACTGTAATAGACGAGACATAATTAGTGGGAAACTGTGTCACTAACAGAGTCATGGCTATCTTATCTCTGCTGTCCCAAAATAAAGTCTCAGAATTATCCCATAAAAATTTAAGCAATTTTTGGTGGATATTTTGGGGATTATCATGAGTCTTTGGCGACAACACTTTTGCAGATATGTGTGGCACTGTGTTTGATAACTGAACTACAGTCGATAGCATTTTTCGTTGTTGTTGTTGATTTTTCCTCCTTTTTCTCCCCAATTGTACACAGCCAATTATCCCACTCTTCCGAGCCGGGTCACTGCTCCATCCCCTCTGCTGATCCGGGCAGGGCTGCAGACTACCACATGCCTCCTCTGATACATGTGAAGTTGCCAGCCGCTTCTTTTCACCTGACAGTGAGCAATTTCACCAGGGAGATGTAGCACATAGGAGGATCATATTATTCCCCCCAGTTCCCCCCCCCCCCCAAACAGGTGCCCTGACCAACCAGAGGAGGCGCTAGTGCAGCGACCAGGACACATACCTACATCTGGCTTCCCACACGCAGACATGGCCAATTGTGTCTGTAGGGATGCCTGTCCAAGCTAGAGGTAACACAGGGATTCGAACTGCCAATCCTCGTGTTGGTAAGTAACGGAATAGACCACTACGCTACCCGGACGCCCCAGTCGATAGCATTTCATGGACTAAGTTCCTTTTGTAGCCCGGCAAGTTCTTCCTGCTCATCTGTTTCCCCAACAGTTTCCATCATTGCTCATTTAGGAGAAATATCACAAAAATACAGCTGGAAGATGTTTGATGTAAATCTAACTATGTAAGATTTTTGACCTTAATCTCACCTCCAATAGATTCAATAGCTCTAAAAGAGGTGGATGAATGATCATAGAAATATGTTCTATTACTGTGTGGCTTCTTGATTTCCCTTTTATTCAGCACCAAGTGTTACCATTGTCATTAGTCGTCTTATTCTCTATAACTCGAGCAAATCACATCTCCTTAAAAAAAACCCAGGCTCAACAATACATGGCTAATGAATGGGTTTATATTGCAAAACCTTGCTCAGCCAGTCTTGCCACTGACACTAACATGGCTACAGATATAGCTTGCGATACAGATAGCTACGTAAAACAGATAGGAACAGAAGGTAGGCCCAGTAGAAAAACACAATAGAACAATGCAATTCTAAGTCTTCATCCTGTTACTATTGTTATGCCAATATCAGCTATCCTTTTCAAGAACAAGTTTAATGAAACTTACATCTGACTCATTTAACATAGAACCCTAAAGGTATTTAACAATACATTTCTCTCTGTAGAGTATGGTGTCAATAACTCAGTCACGATTATCTGGTGTCTGTGCTCATAGTGGGGTCCAAAGTGGGAAAAATTAAAAGGGAAATTATCACTATTCAGAATTAGTCACACAAGCATGGGTTTCTCTGATATAGCCTAATTCTGGGAAACATTTTTACTTTCCCACTACCCATTCTCAAATACTGACAAGAAAAAAACACCGGTCAGATACATCAAGGAGAGGTTTAAATCTAAAACTTACATCCGATGAATAGATTTAAAACTTCTCCCAGTATTTTACTACCTGGATGACTAAAATGAACCTACATACATCTGGTCAGATATAGTGGCTTTTGATGAGCGTGCACTGGGCTTGGTTCAATAATTGTCTTGAGAATTACTGCCAATTTAAAAAAAAAAAATCAGATACATCTAAATTCAATTTATCATGCTGATGATTGCATGGTTTACCTCCAAGGGAAAGCATCGTTGCAATTTGGAAGATGTCCAGTGGCCCATTGTTTGTTTGATATCTGGAAGGATAGGTTGTATTATATGACACTTCCAAGCCATCATTAACATTAGGTGCCTTTGAGTCTTATGTGTGTTGTTAATTCCGGGTGGAAAAACTGATGCCTGCCAAAAGCCAAATATTAAAAGTTTTATCAGCCACTTGGTCCGGAAACAACTGGTTTGGGAGTAGTATGATCAGTTTACCTGGATGTCAATGTAGCCTGTGAATGAAAAACATAGTTTCCTGACCTGGCTGAGATACTGAAATTAATTTAGCCATTGAAGTTTGAGTAAACTTTGATCATTTTGTCGGTAGCTGTGGATTCCACTTTCTCCAGAACAATTTCAGGAACTATTCCTTCCTTTTAACTCTCTTTAGTCTTCCAAAGTGTAAAAAATAATAATAATAAAAAAAAGCCATTAGCTGGTTGGCACGGTGCCTGGCAACTACAATGAATCAGTGTCTCCTGTTTGCTCTGCCATGCAAGATGTATTTTTGCTGGTCTGTCTGTCAGCAAGATCTCTCTTAAAAAAAAAAACAACAGCCAAAAAAAATAGAAAAACAGATGGATACTCCTGAAGGTGTATCAGTGGACCTTGGGCAGGAAAACCATTGATAAAATTTGGTGATGAAACATTACCTTTTTAAAGGTACAATCCATAATGGTATGCGTCGCCATGGCTATTTGAGTACTGCAGCAACACAGGTGCTCTACTGACAACAGGAAACATGACGTATCTAACCATCAAGTTCAACAACATTGTGCATTTGTTTGAGAAATGGGGACAACTGAACGCCTTGAAGGGAACTGAAAGTGATGCGGCACTGGCTGGTTTTCTCATTCCCAAGTAAAGTGAACAACATTTACAACGTATGACCAAAACAATGGTAAAAGTGGGGCGGACAGCTACTATGTCCATCAGCTGTGTACTATACCTTTAACTTGTTCCTTTTCTAAAAATGTTCCCATAGCAATTAATGAACGACTGGAGTGAGTAGCGAAGACTGATGATGTCACACTTTCATATAATCAGTTCAAATTAAACAAATGTAACCAGTCTGCAAACATTTTCAGCTAACCCATCTTCTCCAGGAAACAGATTTTCTAGCTATTACCTCTGTCAAACATGTAATGTTTAGGCTCCTATTACTAAAATAATTGATGGATGGATTTTCACATAACTTTGTGAGCAGGTGGGCCTTGGGCAGAGGAATTAAATTTGGCGGAGGTCTATGCTCTCCTAGTGTTCTTATTTACATGTGCCACAGTAATAGTTTTAAATGTGAAGTCTATTTCCACTGTGTGTGAAGTCAATTTATCGTCATACAGTTCAATCCAGTGTTAACACCATAAACACCACATAAACTCTGAGTGGTCAATGTCTCTGCAACAAGGTCACCAACACAAAATCCTGTTCCCTTTTACTGTACTCTGCAAAGTGTAAACAGAGACATTCCAACTCTGCCCTCCAGTGCATCCAATAATCCTACCCACAGTTTTAGCCAAGTATGATGTGTGCAAAGTAAAGGACTAAGTTCTCAGTCAAAAAAACTGACTGATTCTAAAATACACCACATCAATTTCACTTAGGCTAGAAGACCATTACCAACCAAACTAGAAATTTTTCTACAAAGGAGAGAAACCATCAGTAGATTAAAGTGATTAAACAGATGCGAGATACTTGTAGATGGGTTTACATCAGTTTGCGGACATCACTAGCTCCGATTGGAGCCCCAGTTTTACTGGGGTTCCTTGCAGCCAAAATTATGTAATTGGACAATTATCTAACACATGTCCAAATTTTGTGAAAGTCCAACTTATTTTTTAAAGGGTAGCAGGATGGCAGTTGAAATCCATTATATTCAACTTGGACGGTGGAGAACATGTAAAATATAACATGGTGCACAGTCTTGCTTGCTTACCTCGCTGGAGTGCTGCTCTGTAACACTGCACTATGTGCAGCCATAAGTGGTCGGGGTTTGCACTTTTTATCCAAAGAGCTGAGATAATTATGAAGCTTTGTCAGCACAGGCAACAGAATTTAAAGCTCTGTGATTGGATGTTTCTTAAACACAATGCCCAGTGGGACTCGTAGTTGACTTATCTAATGTATACAATCTTGTACCTTTGACTTTTTTCCAAGGAACCAGAATTTTTTCAATGCAGTTGCTACGTATTTATACTGATGATTCAACCAGTAGAGTTTCACAGCCATCCAATTGATAGAAATGTGACATGTGACATTGTCTATGGGGAAAAAAATGTATGGGATTGTTTCTTCTGGGAACCAAGGCTGCCTGATATAACTTCACCCAATTCTCAGCTCTACAACAGAAAACACACCAAGAAAGGAATGGCGATAAATAAAGATGAAAGAAAACAAAAGACTGGTGGGCAGTAAGACAACCAAAGATGGTCTTCCAATGCAAGTAATACAAAATTAATGTATCCTAAACATATACTGATTTATGGACATTAGTTTATTTATTTTTGAGTTTTGCATTGGCTGTATCCATGACAATGAATGAGGCCTGGCTCCAATCTCTTTGGTGCAATTTATATCCCAACAGCCCTAAAGCCTTCATTAAATGATGCTGAGTACTTCAGTCACAATCACAGTACATAAGATCAAAGTCTGTGAAGGAGGTATGGAGGGTTGACATTTGGATTCAGCCACGTTTAGCTGGTAAAGGTGTAAAATTGACTGTTGAATTTTAAAAACATTTGCTTTTCTGTTCTGCCAACAGGTAAGCAATAATTTCACAAAGATATATCAAGGTACTAAATCAATCTCCTTGGGTTGACCCCCCCCTTTATCTCCCCAGTTGTATCCGGCCAATTTCCCCACTCTTCGAAGCCAACCAGGTCGCTGCTCCATCCCAACTGCTGATCCAGGGAGGGCTGCAGACTACCATATGCCTCCTCCGATACATGTGGAGTCACCAGCCGCTTCTTTTCACCTGGGGAGTTTCACCAGGGGGACATAGCACGTGGGAGGATCACGCTATTCGCCCCAACAAACCATAGGAGGCACTAGTGCAGAGACCAGGACACATACCCACATTGATTTCCCATCCACAGACACGGCCAATTGTGTCTGTAGGGACGCCCGACCAAGCTGGAGTTAACACAGGGATTTGAACCAGCAATCCCCGTGTTGGTAGGCAACGGAATAGACCACTACACAACCCGGATGCCCAGATTGATTTCTTTACCCTAAATGTTCCTAGGCCTAGCCCAGTAGTGGGGCCATAACCAAGTTGCACAGCCAAATGCTACAAAATCATAAAGTGGCTGATAAGTTTCATGCTATATCAGCCACTGCAATTGTAATGAATGAAAGGTCACGTGTTTAACTTGACCTACTCACGGATGTACGTGCAGTGCGTGTGACGTATACAGGAAGTGAGAAGCGCATGTTATGAAGGTTGTAACTCGGATGAACGCTAGTAAAAGCTACACAGTTAAGAACCTACGAAGTCGGCTCGTTCTTGAATTATTCTTATGTCAGTAAGACAAGGCGTCTACGGACATTACATGGTGTCAGAATAGTCTGTGTATCGGAACACGAGTGGTCATGCCGAAGTTTAATCCGCCGAGTGAATTCAAGTTTGACTGCCCCGTTGAATGGCCGCAGTGGAAACAACGGTTCTCGCGATTCAGGCTCGCGACAAAGCTGGATAAAGACGACGGGGAGATTCAAGTGAGTTCGCTGATTTATGCAATGGGAAGCGAGGCTGAAAAGATATTCAGCTCGTTTGACTTCGCGGCGGAGGGTGATAAAGTGGACTATGATATCGTACTGAAAAAGTTCGACGGCTACTTTATTCCCCGCCGTAACATCATACATGAGAGGGCGTGCTTCTATCAACGTAGTCAGCAGCCAGGAGAGACAGCGGAGATGTACATCCGGACATTGTATGAGCTGTCTGAACACTGTGAGTTTGGGGACAAGAGGGATGAACATATCAGAGATCGTCTGGTAGTGGGCATAAAAGATAAGGTGCTCTCCTGTCAGTTCCAGCTCACAGCGGACCTTACTCTGGTGAAAGTCATTGAACAAGTGCGCCAGGCGGAGGCAATAACAAAGCAGCTCAGCCTCCAAGCTAACCAACCAGAGGCCCTGCTGGCTAACGTCAATGTTGTCCGATGGCGGGACGAACGCCAAAACAAAAAGGGCGGACAGCGTCATGGTGGCGGCAGACCTGCAACCAACAAAGTAGATGAATGCGGGAGGTGCGGCAAGACGCAGCACACCGATGAGCGGAAGTGCCCTGCAACGAACAGTAAGTGCAACAAGTGTCATAAAAAGGGACATTGGGAGCGTGTATGTCACTCTAAAGCGGTGAGAGAAGTCACTGAAGAGGTTAAACAGCTGTACTTTCTGGGAGAAGTTGGCAAAGAGAGCAGTCAGGAAGATTGGACTGTTAGTTTAACAATAAGTGATGTACCAATAACCTTTAAAATTGACACGGGGGCTGACGCTACTGTTATCAACCAAGGGACATTTAAAAAGCTGAAGCCAAACATAAAACTGGGACCTCCTGACACATGCTTCATAAGCCCAGGTGGAAACATCAGCTGCATAGGACAGTTTCAAGCCACAACCAAATACAAGGAGAAACAATACTCCTTTCCAGTGTATGTGATCAAGGGGAGAGGCAGCTGTCTGCTGAGTCGTCCAGAGGCAGTGGAGATGGGTCTAGTGAAGCGGATGAATGAGGTCAGTGGAGTTTTCGGTTCAAGGGGACTGCTGAAAACAGACCCAGTGAAAATAGCTCTGGTGGAGGGTGCCCAGCCATACGCGGTGCATACAGCCAGACGGATACCACTGCCACTTGTACCACTGGTTAAGAAAGAACTGCAGCGCATGGAAAATGAGGGCATTATTGAAAAAGTGACTCAGCCCACAGAATGGTGCGCCGCTATGGTGCCGGTGCTGAAACCGAACAAGAAAGAGGTTCGCTGCTGCGCTGACCTCAGGAGGCTGAATCGAGCGGTGAAACGTGAGAAATACGTGCTGCCCACTATGGAGGAAATAATGCCAAGGCTCGCAGGGTCAAAGTTCTTCACAACGTTGGATGCAGCAAGTGGGTTTTACCAGATCCCCTTGCATGAAGACAGCAGGGGGCTCACCACTTTCATCACCCCATTTGGGAGGTATGCTTTCTGCCGCCTTCCATTTGGTATAACGAGTGCTCCAGAGATTTTCCAGAGAAAGATGGCGGAAACTCTGACCGGGCTAGAGGGCACAGAGGTGTACATGGATGACATCCTTATACATGGAGAGACTGAGGAAATCCATGACCGGCGCCTAGCAGAGGCGCTGGGGGTCATTGAAACAGCAGGTCTCAAACTGAACCAAGCGAAATGCAAGTTCAAACAGAAACAAGTCCGCTTCCTTGGTCATATCATCAACGAGGCAGGCATCAGACCTGACCCGGACAAAGTGGCCGGAATAGAGAACTTTCCTCAGCCCCAGAACGTGACGGAGCTCAAGAGGTTCCTCGGGATGGTGAACTATTTGGCAAAATACGTCCCAGAGCTGTCCACTGTAGGTCAGCCGCTTTATGGACTGCTTAAAGCAACGACAGAGTGGCTGTGGGGACCTGCACAGAACACAGCATTCCAAGACCTTAAAGCAGCACTCGCCACCGCCCCGGTACTCACCTTTTATGACGTCACTAAGGCTACGGTGGTGTCAGCAGATGCCAGCAGCTACGGGCTGGGGGGCGTTCTGCTCCAGCAGCACGGGGAACACTGGAAGCCCGTGGCCTACTGTTCCCGACGGCTGAGTGACGCAGAGACAAGGTACGCACAGATCGAGAAAGAGTGCTTAGCCAGCGTCTGGGCATGTGAAAGGTTCGAGAAGTACTTGTTTGGGCTTGACAATTTCAGACTTGTCACCGATCATAAACCACTAGTGCCTCTCATGAACAGCAAAGACTTGGATAATGTGCCCATTAGGTGCCAGAGACTGTTAATGAGGCTGATGCGTTTCAATGCAGTGGCTGAATACGCACCAGGCAAAACTTTAGCTGTGGCTGATGCACTCTCCAGAGGCCCAGAGCAGTGCTACGGAGATGGTGCTTCTCATGATGATGTTGCAGCGCACATTGATGCCATCGTGTGCCAGGTGCCTGCCACACCTCAAAGGATGCAGGAGATAAAACAGAGCACGGATGGGGATCTGCAGCTCCAGACAGTGTTGGGCTTCATCAGACACGGCTGGCCTGAGTATGTCGATAAAGTGCCGGAGACAGTCAGAGACTTTTATCAGGTGAGAGGGGAGTTATCTGAGGTAGATGGTTTAGTCATCAGAGGCAGTCGTATCGTCATTCCCACAGAGATGAGGGAGGTGATCTTAGACAGAATACACGATGGGCACCAGGGGATAGTTAAGTGCAGAGAGAGAGCTAGCCAGTCAGTGTGGTGGCCCAAAATGACAGAGCACATTACAACAAAGATACAGCAATGTCAATTCTGCAGAGAACACAAGAACACACAGAGAAAAGAGCCTTTAATGTCAAGTGAGCTCCCATCCAGACCATGGCAGAAAGTTGGCATAGACCTGTGTGAGTACAAAAAGCAAAACTACTTGATAGTGTCTGACTATTATTCCAGGTTTTTGGAGATCCTAAATCTACCAACAACTACTAGCAGTCAGGTTGTAGCTAGGCTGAAGGCTACATTTGCACGTTTTGGTATCCCTGAAATTGTAGTTAGTGATAATGGGCCACAGCTAGTTTCAGAAGAGATGAGGAGGTTCAGTGAGGATTATGATTTCATCCATGTGACTTCAAGCCCACACTACCCCCAGAGTAATGGACAGGCAGAGAGGGCTGTTCAGATAGCCAAAAGCATATTAAGGCAGGAAGACCCTCTCCTCGCCCTGTTGACATACAGAGCTACACCCTCTTCTTCCACTGGAGCCAGTCCAGCGGAATTGCTCATGGGTAGGAGACTCAGAACCACCTTACCCACATTGCAGCATAACCTGAAACCGGCCTGGCCTAAAGAGGAACTGATCAAAACCGCTGACGCCGCAGCCAAATCGAGGCAGGCTTTCTACTACAACCGCAGGAACGGCGTGCGGACACTGCGCCCACTGAACTCGGGTGACGCAGTACTCACCAAACCTGATGGACAGAAAACATGGACAATGCCAGCAGTTGTTCACAGTCAGAGCTCCGCTCCCAGATCCTACATAGTGGAGACAGCTCAAGGTGAACATTACAGAAGGAACAGGCGCCACCTGTTGGCCACACCTAAAACACTCACCTTTGTCAGCAGGGATCCTGACCATGTCACTCCAGGGGAGAGTGGAAACACGGATGAGTCCCGAGCAGCAGAAATGCCAACTTCCACACCATATGTTACTCGCTCTGGCAGGGTGAGCAAGCCTGCAATCCGGCTGGATTTGTGAGGCGTATGGACTTGTGTATTGCGGGGGATTTTTTATTTTTTGTGAAAAGGGGGGTGATATACAGGTTAAAATTGTTAGCAGTAAATGTTCAGAGAAATGTTTAGAAAATAATCTTAGAGGGGGAGATGTAATGAATGAAAGGTCACGTGTTTAACTTGACCTACTCACGGATGTACGTGCAGTGCGTGTGACGTATACAGGAAGTGAGAAGCGCATGTTATGAAGGTTGTAACTCGGATGAACGCTAGTAAAAGCTACACAGTTAAGAACCTACGAAGTCGGCTCGTTCTTGAATTATTCTTATGTCAGTAAGACAAGGCGTCTACGGACATTACAGCAATCATTTGCAGATCTACATATATTCTATGCACCTGGTTGGCGGCCATACTAGTGAAACTGGCTGGTTTCCTAGTAGCCATGGCTATCAGACACACAAGTTGTTTTCCCTGGACTGTCTAGAAGGCTAGCCAGCCTAGATATGAAGGGCATGGGCTGTTGCTGGAACAAGTCCAAGGTCTGTCGCTCCCTTGAAGCTTGCACAGTTGATCAGATCACAACTTTACAAACCCTTCTCACCGGTTTCTCCACTGCATTTCAGAGCAGTATAAATGACAAAATTTCTCCCTTACTCACCCCCCCCCCTTATCCCTCTTTTCCCCTTCCATACACATGTTCTCTCCGTGGTCTTAACTATTCCACCACCATACGTCTTCCTCTAGCTCTGGATTGTATTTAGACGGGTTTAAAATAAACGTTTGCATCTCCAACTCGGTCTCACTTCATTGTAGCTCCGCCATATACACGTGTGGGACACAAGGCACACCAAGAGGCTTACTGTTACGGTTTAACGGATTAGCACTGTTCAGTAAAGTGGAAGAAAGAAAAACAAAGTTAACTGCAGTCATCTTGTTGGCAAGTCGTACAGTAACGTTAAGCACAGTAGGGGACCAAGGTTAGACCGCTCAGCACCAACAAGACAGATTATCTGCGAGTGGGAATAGTAAAGGTAACGTGCGAGTACATTAAAACACCGGCTGCTTAGTTCATAAATATCAGGATTTCAAATGTTAGGGGTAACAAGGGAAAGTGTACTAAAACCGAAGTGTCAAAGTGTGAAATGGATCCCTCCCCTTGATCATGATAACTCTTGAGTTAGTTATGGCTGACCAAAGCAGTTGCTGTCCGTGGGGTTTAAATATGACTTTGCAAATATCCACCTGGGTTGAAACACGCAGTAGCCAGCCAGTCAGCCCGGTGCCACAGGAACACTCCCATTCCGCACCGCTCCATGCTAAAAATAGTCAAGCAAACTGGGTGACATACATATTGGTAGGCTAATATGTCGTAGCGACTAGGCAATAGGTTGGTGATCCTGTTAGATCCGAGTGGGGGATGGGAACCGGTGCGGGACGAGCTGTATAAATACATATATATATATATATGTGTACATATACATTTATATGTATACATATATATAAGAAAGATGTTATGGCCGTTTCTTTGGTAGCGATTATTGTTCGTTTTGACTTGTGCTGAGAAACTAAGGAAGCAACGTCAACCTCACAGAGTGGCTAGTTAACGTTAGCGTCCTGGCTAGTGTGGTGATATGTTCAACACCGAACTAGTACCGAGACAAACCTACAAAATACGGAGAGTTCATCGATTGGGCATGTTGGCAGCGGGCTAACAATTATTTTTGTTGGAAGAACAACCGTGTCCATTGTTCACGCCACGACTTCACAAAACGCCAGCTAGCTAAATTAGCAATCCCCCGCTGTGCCTCCGCCTCACGCAGTCTAGTCCGGGGATTGAGATGTAAACAAGGCCTTCTGGAGCTCCATAATAAAACATTCAGACACAAACATTAGCACATCAAATCACAGTACGAGGAGTTGTTGAGGTTTACCTTCCGAACGGCGTTGGCTTGGCGTGCACTGAAAGCCAAAGCGGTTTGTAGATGCAGAACCAATTACACTATGCTTACTTGGTAGGCGGAAGGTAGAGCGTTACTGGGGTATTTATAAATGACGTAATTTCCGCACGTCGCCTCGGGTTTCTAGCAAAGCAGAATAAAGTGATCAGAAAATCCCAACTCATTAGAAATACGCGCCACAAATTTACAGTTAGGGAAACAACTGCTATCGAGTTGGAAGAATATTTTACAGTTACAGCGGAGCTACATGTTAAGTATGAGAGGGGTGTAGAGAGGTGCCGACCCACTGAGTTAATACAGTGCTAAATGGTCCAGAGACGCTGAGGAGGTTACAAGCTACCGTTATGTATTGATGCAGAGGTTGCTGTCAATCGGTGGATATCATGAAAAATAATACAATCAACTGCTACAGATACAAAGATGGAACGGATTAAATTCACTGCAATAACGTCTAAATTATTTTGTATCACACATATTTTATGTTAAATGTTATTTGTGTAAAAGGTGTTTTAAATCCATAAAAGTATTGTTTCTGCAGGTTTTAAATAAACATTTCAGATTATTAAACAGAATCTCATTATGTAAAAGGTACACAAACCAATGCAATGTTTGCTTTTTAGCTACCCATTAGTGTGGACAACTTGTCCAGGTGGGGTATGAATTATGGATGTGTGTGAGTGTGTGTGTGTGGGGGGGGTGGTCAAGCACCCCTGAATGACATTTGAGTGCTCCTAAGGAAACCCCGATCCCGTGATAAGATTTATCGGGGGGGGGGGGGGGGGGTTCAAGCATCAGCATTAAATTTTTTTGATTATTGTGTTGGAGAAGATTTCTCATGGCAAATACAGCCTCCCCCCTGAATGAGCAGGGTCCCTGACCCTACCTAAAGCAGCTGCTCCCAGACTGTTGAAAGTGTAAATGCATTCAAAGAGATAAATCAATGATGTCCCTGTGAAACATTCAACTTGACGCTCTCTAGGCTGTGTGTGTGTTTCCTTAAATCCTGCTTGAAACAGTGACCTTGTGAGTAATCTCTCTGTTTGTCCCTTAATCTAAGATTTGCTCAAATCCATTTGTGGACTGTAATCAAAAGATATTAAAACAGCAACAAAAAAATTAATCTTTCCAGGACAAGAATTTAAAGGTCTTCATGTGGTATCTGTGTGACGGCTGTTATCATAAACAGTCCATATTTCAATTATGCTTATTAGTCAGAGGTCACAGTGGAAATTGTTTTTTTTACATGCTGTTATCCTTGACAATTTTAAGACGCATGCACTCAGATGCATGTTACACACGTGTTTTCAAAGTAATCCCTGATCAACTGAAATTAATATATAAAGATGCGCTTACACAAGAGGAAAAATAGCACAAATGTAATTTTTGTCATTTTCACTTGCATTTAAAAAAATTCTTAGAAAAATACTCCCAGTACAAAACATTATTTACCATTATGAATACGGTTATTTTCTGTCACATTCCAACACGGTAAGAGATGTGAGAGATTGCATAAAAAGAAAGAGATAAGGGTGTGAAAGGGAATGCTACAGAGTGTGAGGCAGTGTGAGTGAAGGAAAGGTTGAATAAGAACCATTCAAAATAGACAACAGAACCTCCTGGGAAGCAGCCTAACTAGAAAGAGAAAGACAGACAGAAAGAAAATACTATACAGGTGTGACATGAGCGGAAATGTTCACATGTCGGGCATGGACGTGAGTGAAATCTCGCATCTGTTGATGTGGTGTTTGTGTGTGTTAGGCCAAGGAACCAGTTTACTGATTCCCTGGTGTTCAGTCTAACAGGTGACAGTGAACACCTCCCGGAGAAGAGGTTTGAGTGTTTTCTAGGCTTTGTGTCCACAGAGAGTTCACACTGACCCACATTTACTATGGACAGGAACTGATTCGTAATTGAGAGTATGTGTACAGTAGCACAGGAAACCCTTTATAACTTGATATCACAGCTCATATCGGTAGCCATCCTGTATGCCTCCACAAGCAGTTGATCTAAATCAATGGGGGAGCACAAATTGCATGTTTGACTGCAATTCATATGTAGTTATACAGAGTATGGATAACATAAAGGCCAATCGGGGTACTTGTGAGGACTACGCTACCGATCTCTGCTAGTATTACAGAATTATCCAGCAACACATTTTCAAACGTTTTTGACGATGCAGATAGCTAGTACATAAAAGTTAACATTACATAAAAGTTAACATTATAACAGGTTTACATAACAGTGTCATAGAAGTACAAAACAGACATTTCGATTCTGTGTTACGGACATAAAAAAAATAAAGACATTTTTTCAATGGGAATCCAAGCCCTCCATCCAAGCATAATCCAAGCATTATCTCCTGGCTATTTCCTGTATTTGTTTAACTTCTCTGAGCATATCAACAAGCAGCTGGTTTTCAAGGAACGCAAATCCATTTCCACCTATCACCTATTACTGACTGAGCACGGTAACATGATGTTGCCATGACAGGCCAAATCCTCAAACCTGGAAAAAAAAACCCCAGAACAGGCATGTTGATGTGGGCAACTCCCTAAACAATGAGGCACATAAGCAAGGCTTAATCCAATTTCAAGGTATCTGAAAATCTTCCAGGGGGAAGTATCAGGTGGGGAAAAAAAAGCCGTATCAAGGGCTTTGTCCCCCCCCCCCCCAACTGTTTTCCATCATGTATTGAACCTCTTTTCTCCGGAGTTTGAGCCTGCATCTGAATAGAACCCAAGTACTGTAGGGTTTTGGAACGGTGCCTCTAATTTGTGGCTAGTAGATGTTTTACATTATACTGAAAAGGAGAATAATGCTCTCTGCCAACCTTTGGGTCTTTTTTATGTCCAACATCACACTCTCTCAAATGGAAACAAGTTTTTCTCCTGCCCTCTCTTCTCTCGTTTACTTGTCTTCTTCTTCAGTCCACTGGCACTAGCTTCATCTCCCTCCTCCTGTCTGTTTTGGGGCCAGGACATGGCCAGAGTCTCAGCTGCTGTCTTAGCTCTAGGACCTTCACTCTCACCGTCCTCATCATCAGAGGAAAGCCCGCCTCCTCCGTCAACATCTTGGGTGTGAGTTTGATGCGAGGCTCCTGCTCCAACGGGTCCCTGGTTCTTCTTGCCGTAGCGCTGTTGAAGCCTCTCTCTGATCAGAAGGCCCTTCACCAGAAGAGTCCAATTGGAAGTTGCCCTCTTCTCTCGCTTCTGGGAAAAGGAGAAGGAGAAAAAAAAGTGCCACGGTATTTTGGTGCATGAAGTGAGGTTGATTGAAAGGATGTTCACAAACAGTCTTACTGTAAATGACTTCAAATGACAAAAATGTTCACAAGAACTATCTTAGATCCCACAGCTCATAATTGTAGGAGTAGTGGGATAACCACAATAAGGAAATTTCATTTTAAGGTCACTGAGACAGATATCAATTAATAATTCTGATCACAATATTTCTGAATTATAATTTTTCAATTACTTACAGTCATCAAGCCCTAGTGCCCACTCTAACTCACAAGCTCACATTGCACAAAAAGCATAAATGTAAATAGTATATAATAATGTTTATGACAATTAAAAAGATAATAATATTAAATAAATAAAATTCCATAAAGTAACAACATGACAAAGTTAATTTCACATGAATTCACAAAATCCACTAAAACGCACACACACACACACACACACACACACACACACACACACACACACACACACACACACACACACACACACACACACACACACACACCTCTTTCTCCCTCTGTTTCTGTATCTCCTGTTCCTCTACCCAGGCTGCTCTGAGGACCTCCTCATGCTCCTCACACACAATGTAACCATCAGTCCTAAAATACACAAAGACAGACACATCTATCCATGTGATAGCCACGAGATACAAAAAGCACATCTCCATTAAATGTAATTTGAAAAGTCTTTTTACCAGAGATTTGTAGAATTTAATATACAGTTAGAAATATCTAATAAAGACTGCCATAGCATTTGCATGATCACAAAAAATGAGTGATAGGCAATTTAGCATAGTTTTCTTGCGCTGACTAATCTGAAAAATCCTGATTGTCCTAAAACATTACGCTGCTGATGCTCGAAGCAAGTGAAAACAAACAAGAAACATTTTCATATCCTCTTTTAGTCTGGTATATGTTTTCACACATATATTATTGCACCCTGCATCTAACCAAACAGTGCCAGTTGACAACGCATACATACATACATATATACATATATACATACATATATGCATACATATATACATATATACATACATACATATATACATACATATATATATATATACACATATATATGTGTGTGTGTGTGTGTGTGTAGGTACACACAGGGTGTTGTGATGCATCTAGTGCAGCAGCGTGTAGTTGGAGGGAAGGTGCATGTGTTCTTCCAACCCGCTTGTGTCCCTCCTGCCCTTAGCTTGCTGCCGCTGGCTAGCCTTTGTGGCGAATAGGGAAGCATCCTAGCGTGTAAGCCTTCCCTTGCCAGTACATAGCCTCTCCTTCACCAAGACTCCTGCCAGGCCTCCCCGTGGCCACACATGGTAACTGGGGTCTTGCGGCCCCAGGCTAACTTGGCAGGGGATCTCGGAGCGGCAGTGGGCCCCAGAGATATGGTGTGCAGGCCCACCCTGGTGGACACGCCCTGGCACCTATCAACCACTGCCCCGCTGCCTTGTGGGTGAGTCTGGAAGACATAAGGCTAAGGGAGCTTACCCCAACAGAAAAGCAAGCTGTGGCGGCACGCTTCGAGGCGGTTCCTGAAAAACTGGATTTCCGGCAGCCCCCTGCAGTTGTGTGGAAGTGCTGGTCGTCTAGGGATCCCCCTTGCCATCGGAACCATCTCCTCTACAATCAAGTCATGTGGCGTTGGGAGAAGCGCACCCCCCATGCCACTTTAAAAACCATCTCTGCGCAGGTATCTTCTGCTATCTGAGTCCCCGACCTCACAAAGTCTGGCGGCGATGGAGTATCCAATGACGGGAGCAGGCCTGAATGAGCTAGGAGCTCTTAGTTGGAACTCTGCACGCCAGCGGCACAGGGCAACGGTCGTTAGCAGCTGGGATTGAGTGGCAGCTGTTTCCGGCAGACCCCTGTGCGTCTGAGCAGCCCTATTTAGGGACCGCACTGCTCATCCCTTTCAGGGAACGGCCTAGAAAAGGTGGCCCAAAAATTGCCCACTCAACACTGCGCCTAGGCAGGGAACCGCACCTGCCGGGCCATTCCACTATGCGGTCGAAAAACAAACATTATACCACTAAGATTTGCAGCATGGAACATAAGAACACTCCTGGACGTCAGCCATGGTACGGACAGAACAGCACTTATTGCTAGCGAGCTGAGGCGCTATTGTGTGGATGTGGCGGCACTCAGTGAGACAGGCTCCTTGAAGAGGGCTCGCTCAATGAAGTAGGAGAGGGCTATACCTTCTTTTGGAGAGGATACCCCCTAGGAGGTCAACACATCCATGGAGTTGGTTTTGCAATTAAGAACAGTCTCTTACCCAAACTCGAAGAAACACCAGTGGGCATTAATGAGCGGCTTATGACTCTCTGTATACCCCTTGCAAAATGTCGATACATCACCTTGATAAGTGCCTATGCTCCAACTTTACCATCTCACGATGAAGAGAAAGATCGCTTCTACCAGGCACTCGATGATGTACTCATCAACATCCCAAGGAGCGACAAAGTCATTTTGCTTGGTGATTTTAATGCCCGAGTTGGGAAGAATATGCAAAATTGGAATGGAGTGATTGGCGCCCACGGCATTGGAAAAGTCAACCCCAATGGCATAAGACTTCTTAGTCTGTGCTCGGAACATGACCTCACCATCACAAACACCATTTTCCAACAAAAGAATAAATACAAGGCATCCTGGATGCATCCCAGATCCAAACACTGGCACCTGCTTGATTATGCTATCGTGAGGTGGGTTGATCTTAAAGACGTGCTCCTTACAAGAGCTATGCGAGGAGCAGACTGCTGGACAGACCACCGTATGATCCTGACAAAAGTCAGAGTACGTGTCCGACCCTTGAGACGCCAATCTGGGCCAAAAAAGAAACCACTCCACTGCGCCAGACTATCCAACAGACAATCCCACCCGAAACACCTTCCGTCGTTCTCTAGCCGACAGCTTAGTTGACATTGAACAACTGATCAACTCAGAGTCTGGGATGGATGAAAAGTGGACCTCTCTGAGCACCACCCTCTTTGACAATGCAGCCCAATCCATTGGCTTCAAAACCAAGAAACATCAGGACTGGTTTGATGACAATGCCGGAACGATCTCCACCCTCCTGGACAACATGCATAAGGCACACAGAGCTGCCCTCAGCAACCCACTATCCCAACCTCTCAAGAAAAAATGGCAAGACCTCCGCTCTGAGGCCCAAGCAACTCTGCGGAAACTGCAAAATGACTGGTGGATTTTGAAAGCCAATGAAATCCAGGCTCATGCAGACAGGAACGACATGCATGGTTTCTATGATGCAGTTAAGGCCATCTATGGCCCCAGAAACTGCTCCCTGACACCCGTTAGGTCTGCTGATGGAACAACTCTCATCAAGGATCAGGCCCTGTTAGTGGAGCGGTGGGCCGAGCATTTTAACACCCTGCTCAACCAGCCCACCCCAGTGGACTCAACTGTACTGGCAGAACTCCCTCAACAGCCTACCTTGCAAGACCTAGACCTCCCACCATCTTTTAAAGAAATCCTACATGCAGTCAAGACCCTAAAAAACAACAAAACCCCTGGACCTGATAATATTCCAGCTGAAATCCTCAAGGAAGGAGGCTACCTCTGTACGAGGACACTGTATCTCCATATCCTTGAGGTGTGGAGTCGCGAGTGTGTCCCCCAACAGTGGAAAGATGCCAACATTGTGGCCATTTATAAAAAGAAAGGAGACAAATCCATCTGCTCCAACAGTAGGGGTATTTCACTGCTGGCCATTGCAGGAAAGGTTCTAGCCAAGATCATGCTCCGCAGACTAACACTCGCAATAGCCGAACAGGTCATACCAGAGTCACAATGCGGCTTCTGAAAGGATAGAGGGACCATTGACATGATCTTTGTGACACGCCAGCTCCAGGAGAAATGCAGAGAACAGCACAAGGATCTATACATAGCATTCATAGACCTCTCAAAGGCATTTGATACAGTTAACCGGGCCCTGCTGTGGCAAGTCCTGAAGAAATTTGGATGTCCACCCAAGTTTCTTACCATTCTTGGACAGTTTCACTCAGGAATGATGGCCCGAATGGTAGTGGGGAACCGCAGTTCTGAGCCCTTTGGTGTGCAGACTGGAGTCAGACAAGGCTGTGTGCTAGCCCCAGTCCTGTTCAATATCTTCTTAGTCTCTGTTACAACACTGTTGCGAAGGAGGCTGGAGAAGCAGGCTGGAGTCACCATTGACTTCAGGCTTGATGGTAACCTATTTAACATCAGGAGGTTTCAGGCAACCACCAAGTTGACCTCTGAGACCATTATTGAGCTACAGTATGCCGACGATTGTGCCCTGGTAGCTCACACACCAGAAGCTCTACAAAACACTCTGTCGGCAGTTGTAACTGCATACAGGAGAATGGGACTGATCATCAACACCCAAAAGACAGAGGTAATCTGTCAGTTGACTGCCGGCCTCCCAAACCACCCAACAACCTTCACAGCAGAAGGGCAACAACTGGCCACTGTTCCTGCCTTCAAATATCTGGGAAGTATGCTATCCGACACCTGCAAAATAGACGATGAGATTCAGCACCGCCTCAAACAAGCCTCAACATCTTTTGGCCGTCTAAGGAGAAGGGTTTTCCAAAACAGCAACCTCAATCTCCACAATAAAGTGCTTGTTTACAGAGCAGTGTGCATCTCCACACTACTCTATGGATATGAGGCATGGACCATCTACAGCCACCATCTCAGAAGCCTGGAGGCCTTCCATGTAAAATGTCTCCAGAGGATCCTTGGCATTACTTGGGAGGACAGAGTGCCACACACAGAGGTGTTGGAGCGGGCAGGCAGCTGCAGCGTGGAGTCCACCCTAAAACACCATCAACTCAGGTGGCTTGGGCATGTTATTCGCATGCCCAGCGAACGACTCCCATGAAAAGTCCTCTACGGCCAACTACGCCTTGGTCAACGCACTGCTGGTGGGCAGAAGAAGCGGTTCAAAGACCAAATGAAGACCACACTAAAAAGATGTCAGATCAACCCCTCTTCTATGGAGGAACTTGCTTTCTGCCGCACAACCTGGCGCTCTCACATCTCAGAGGGAGTGAAGTACATGGAAACCCAGCGCACACAACCCCGTGTAGCAAAGCGTGCAAAGAGGCATGCTTGCAAAGCTACCACTACCCCCTCCAGCACCACTTTTACATGCCCAGTCTGCAACCGCAACTGTGCATCCAGGATCGGACTATTCAGCCACCAAAGGACACACAAATAGAAGAAGATGGTCATCATCGGGCACGATGGACAACCAGCAAGCAAGCAAGTGTGTTTGTGTGTGTGTGTGTGCGTGACACATGAAGCTTGTACTGCAATGTATTAAAGTTTTTTTCCTACATCTATCTTTATATATATATATATGTATATATATATATATATATATATATATATATATATATATAACAAAGAAAAGGTTTTCTTTGTTGAATCACATTAGCAGCTGATGAGTGCGTGACGCACAAAACAAGGTTGTACTGCTATGTATTAAGTTTTTTTCCTACATCTATATTGATATATATATATATACACTACTTATATATACGTATATACATATATATACCACCATAGAGCACTTTTATCAACATCATCAATGGTGTTGATAAAACTGCTCACACACACACACACACACACACACACACACACACACACACACACATATATATATCAACACAGATACAGGAAAAAAAATTGTTAATACATTGCAGTACAGGCCTGTTTCATGCGTCACACTCATCAGCTGCTAATGTGTGTGTGTGTGTATATGTGTATATATATATATATGCACACACGATTCAATTCCTTTGTATATATATATATATATATATATGGCCCTGTGAGAGACACCCAGGGTGTCTCCCTGTCTGCCACTCAATGACTGCTGGGATAGGCTCCAGCATCCCCGTGACCCTCAGAGCAGGATAAGCAGTTTGGATAATGAATGAATGAATGAATGTACTGCCTGGTAACATGGTCATCACCGATTATATTCCAGTTAGCCAGTTTATTTGGACCCTTCGCACACCTCTGAGTGGCTTTCTCCACACAGCTTTAACCACTGTGAACTATCAAACTTCATGACAGTGTACAACACTTGAGAAAATCATTTTCTATAAACATATTCATTCCTTGCTGAGCAAATACTACTTAAATAAAGGGAGTAAAAGCTAAGCTTTAAAAATTCAAATGTAAATCTTCACATCTTCGCTGCTTCTTAGCTCACACAATCGTTGTCTTACAAAAACAAACTACAAGTCAAAGAAACAGTATAGTAAGTGAACCGTTAAGTCAAATAATGACGTCTAGTATTACTAGAAGCTGAGATCGTATATAACCCATGTTAGGAAGTTTTAAATTATTATCACAGAACATCTCTTTTGTCCATGATCAATGAGCAAAAGAAAAGCAAAGTCAGAAGTCTTTCCCGAGAGAGAGAGGTTTCCCAAGAGAGAGGTTACATTTCATCCCTTTTAATATGGGAGATGGGAATGATTAGGCATCCATTTATACCGAACTACTTTCACCTATTGTTACTTTTGCAAATCAATCAATATTAGGTAAAAGGGTGCGAACTACTTTCACCTATTGTTACTTTTGCAAATCAACCAATATTAGGTAAAAGGATGCGAACTACTTTCACCTACTGTTACTTTTGCAAATCAACAAATATTAGGTAAAAGGGTGAATCTTTATTAATAAGAATTTGGGCAGTCCATAAAAGCCACAGCAGATTTTAACAATAGAAAATAACAGGCTCAATAACTTTCCCCACAGGGGTTGTGTTAGTGTGTAGTGTCATCTTACACAGCATGTGAGTATCCCCCATGGAAATCGAAGCCTGTGACAGCAGGGGCAGCATCTACATCTAGTTTCCTCGCCACGCGGTGCAGGTTGGGCAGCCTCAGGTGAACGCAGCCCACTGGTAACATACACGGCTTAAACAGATATACATTACCATAGTCGTTACGAGGAACCTGGGCAGAACAAACAAAAACACACAACAGGTCACTAGTCAGAATCAGAAAGTTTTATTGACTAAGTTAGTTTGCATCAGTCAGAAATGTATTAAAAATCAAAAACTGGACTGGAGTGCTTCAGGACAAGTCTCTGACTGTCCTTGAGTAGCCCAGCCAAAGACCAGACTTAAACATCATAGAACATCTGTGGAGAGACCTGAAGATGGCAGTTCAGATGCTTCCCATCCAATCTGATGGCACTTGAAAGGATCTGCCAGGAAGGATCTGTCTCCTCTCTTAACAATTTCTGCCCTCTTGCATCCAAATGTGCTTGTAATGCCCCCCCCCCCCCGTCCATGGCTCACTGAGGTCATCAGAGCAAAGGGCGGGGCTCAGGGCAGCAGAAAGAAAATGGCATAAAAACAAGAGTCCACTGACCTCAGTGACCATCGGTGTCTCCGAGCATCACTCTCCTCCAGCTTAAATACAGCTAAGACCACTTATTATCAGAACAAGATCTGTGGCGCCACTGATGCTCGAAAAATGTTTTTTGCTTTTAACCCAATCTGCCTCCTCCTCCGACCTCCACTCTCCTGACATGTTCGCCTTGTACTTTACTGATAAGGTTTCTGCCATCAGTAACCAGTTCTCTGAGGCTGACCAACTGACCGGGGAGGAAGTCTCCAAGCTTCTGCTGGACTCTCATCCCACTACCTGTCCGCTGGACCCGATACCATCCAACCTCCTACAGACCATTTCCCCCAAACTTAACCCTAGAGTCACACACATCAACTCCTCCTCGCTTACAACGGGTTGTTCCCCATTGCATTTAAGCAAGCTCTGGTCACCCCGCTGCTCAAAAAACCTACACTCAACTCAGCCCAGGTTGCAAACTCCAGACCAGTTTCAATCCTACCCTTTCTATCAAAAATACTTCAGCACACGGTCTTTAACCAAGTCTGACTTCATTTCTGAGAACAAGCTGTATGATCCAAATCAGTCTGGCTTTAAGTGGGGTCACTCTACAGAGCTGCACTCCTGTCGGTAATGGAATCACTGCATTTGGCTAGAGCTGCAGGTCAGTTCTCGGCTTTATTGCTACTAGATCTGTCAGCTGCTTTTGAAACTTAACCACCAAATCCTCCTCGCCACACTCACTGAGCTTAGTATCTCAGGATCTGCCCTCCACTGGTTCATGTCCTACCTCTCAGGGAGATCTTTTAGAGTGTCTTGGAGGGGAGAAGTGTCCAAACCACACGGCTTATCAACAGAGGTACTTCAAGGGTGTGTTTACAAATGTTGTGTTTACAAATCGCAACAGACAAATCCTATTTATCATACCTTTAAGCAAAACACTAAACTCTTCCCTGTATGTCACGCAACCGCATCAGCTAAATGCCAAAAAATTAATTCATTTGTTTATTTTCTATGCCTACTACATCCCATCAAGTCTGTGGGAGAGTTGGAGCCTATCCCAACAGGCATCAAAAGGGAAGGGAGAAACTCTGCTTGAGGCACCAGCCCACATATACAATCACTTGCACTCCCATTCATATCCATGGTGGATGCCTATTTCAAACTCTCCATGTAAGCTAACATGCCTATCTCTTTATTGTGAGAGGGAATTTAACAAGAGTTGATACTTGGTATGTCCACATCTGTTTTGTAGACCGCTTCTCTGTATGTTTATCTGACCCTTGTTTACTGTAATTTGTTGAACTAATCAGAGTACTCTGGGTCTAGGTCTGAGTCATCTTCTTGTTAGGCTACTGGAATACACTTCTCGCCAGCCTGTGTAATTCACTCACTGCAAAGAATACAGAACGATGCTGTGTGCTTAGTTTCAGCCTGCTAAGATTTGCACACATCCCCTCACTTTGTATCCGATACTGGATCCTAGTTCTTGCTGGCATGAAGTTCATAACCTTGATGTTGGCTTTCCAGGCAGTTCAAGAAACTTTAGTCACATACCTGCAAACCCATATCAACATGTATGCTCCTGCTTCCTCTGTTCGTTTGACCTCTGAAAAACTGTCTATGCCCTCAACAGGTCCACCATCTGAGAACCAGACTTTTCTCTCACCTGGCCCCAAAATGGTGGAGTGAACGCCTGTTTTCCGTCAAGGCTACAGAGACTTATTTCACTCAAGAAATGCCATAAAACTTGTGCCTGAAATGTAGGTAGAGCATATCTACATTTACATCAAAGGCTTTGAGCTGATGTTACTTGTTGTCCACTGTGACTTACAGCAAAAAGTGAAATAGGCTTCAATTCTAAAAGCACAAAAATTACAAATCAAAAACGAATATGATGTAATATTCATGCCTTTGAAACCCTTTTATTATCCCTGTGACCACAAAGTAGTTTAAAAAGTACAACGGAAGAAATGGAATGAGCTTTTTGAGAAGAGATAGAGGGGTATTTTTTATTAATATTTAAATGTTAAATGGACTGCATTTATATAGCGTTTTTCTAGTCTACCGACCACTCAAAGCACTCTACACCATATGCCTCACATTCACACACACATTCACACACTGATGGCGGAGGCTGCCATGCAAGATGCTAACCTGCTTATCAAGAGCAGTTAGGGGTTCAGTTTCTTGCTCAAGGACACTTTGACACACTCTCTGGATTGTGCCAGGGATCGAACCAGCGACCTTCTGATTACTAGACGACCTGCTCTATCTCCTGAGCCATGCAATACAGGAAGCAATTATAGTCACTAGAAAGGGAACTTAATTCAGTAAAGACTAGGGAGAGATACGAAGATGACGTTTTCATCCGCAATGGGAGATATGAATTATGTTTCCCCATTTACCTTGTCATAATTGTCACAGCTCTACGTTTCATTCCACCCCCCCCACACACACACACATCCCTACCTTCCCGTCCACAGCTAAAGGAGGTTGGTACTCCTCTGTTTGCCACTCCCCAAAAAGAGGCAGGTCATTTTCATCTTTCTGCTCTGACATCATCCTTGCCTTTCGAGAGCGATTGGAGAAACCCTTCACCATCTGACCAGGGAGAGAGAGAGAGAGAGAAAGAGAGAGAGTGAGAAAGAGAGAGAGAGCGAGAGAGAAAGTGAGAGAGAACAAGATGTAGTTGTAATAGTGAAAGAATGATGGAGAGAGCAAGACTTCGATGGAAAGAAAGATGGTGTGAATGAAATAAATGAAATAAGAAACAGAAGAGAAAAGAAAGCATAAACAGAATAAAAAGAACAATGTTTAAAAAACCCTGAAGAAAAGCAAAATAATAATAAAAATAAAAAAAACTAACAGAGAGAAAAAAGTGCATCTCACTTTGAATGGCTCCTCTCCCAGTCTGACAGTCCGTGCTTCTTTTAGCCACGTGTCTCTGGAGTGGAGTGTGTGCACACAGTCCCTGTGAACACGTTGGAAAAACTTCATATCTTTTCATCTAATATATCATCATGTTATGATAAGATGCTGTCATCATCCTAGTAAGTCGCTCTCCTTTCACACGCCCATCTGCAAGGGAGGTCAACGTGCAGCATCAACCGCAGAACAACATCTCAGGAGCTGGTCATTTAAAGCCTTTGAGCCATTAGGCTGAGCTCTCCTTTCCGCTTCATGATTGTAAATACAGTTTGGTCTCTGAACAACTAAACGACCAGGTTTAAGGATCAAACTCTATGGCAAAGTTAGAAAATATTGGCTGTGAGCTTTTCAACTAGCTGTTATCTGAATGTAGGCACAGTTTAGTGTATAATAGTACATTTCTGATCAGTGTTGGTTCTAAAATGCCAGGAATTCTTTTTTTTTTTTCGGATTTTCCCCCTATTTCTCCCCAGTTGTATCTGGGCAATCACAACCCAGCCACTGAGGATGCACAAGCCAGTGCATCCTTAGTGCCGGTCCCAAGCCCGGACAAATGGGGAGGGTTGCGTCAGGAAGGCCATCCGGCGTAAAATCTTTGCCAAATCAAATATGCGGATCATAAATAAGACTTACATACCGGATCGGTCGAGACCCGGGTTACCAACGACCGCCACCGGTACTGTTAACCAGCAGGGTGTCGGTGGAAACTATGCTACTGTTGGGCGAAGGAGAAGGAGAGGGGGAAAGCATGTCCAGAGGCAGCTAGAGAGGAGGAAGGGTAGGCATGTGGAGGTGAGAGTTGGAACTTTGAATGTTGGCACTATGACTGGTAAAGGGAGAGAGCTGGCTGACATGATGGAAAGAAGAAAGGTAGGCATACTGTGTGTGCAAGAGACCAGGTGGAAGGGGAGTAAGGCCAGGAGTATCGGAGGTGGGTTCAAACTCTTCTACCATGGTGTGAATGGGAGGAGAAATGGGGTAGGGGTAATTCTGAAGGAAGAGTATGTCAAGAGCGTGCTGGAGGTGAAGAGAGTGTCAGACAGAGTGATGAGTATGAAGCTGGAAATTGAAGGTTTATTGCTGAATGTTATCAGCGCATATGCCCCGCAAGTTGGGTGTGAGATGGATGAAAAAGAAGAATTCTGGAATGAGTTGGACGACATGGTGGAGAGGGTACCCAAGGAGGAGAGAGTGGTGATTGGAGCGGACTTCAATGGACATGTTGGTGAAGGGAACAGAGGTGATGAGGAGGTGATGGGAAGGTATGGAGTCAAGAAGAGAAATGTGGAAGGACAGATGGTGGTCGATTTTGCGAAAAGGATGGAAATGGCTGTGGTGAATACATATTTCAAGAAGAGGGAGGAACACAGGGTGACGTACAAGAGTGGAGGAAAGTGCACACAGGTGGACTATATCTTATGTAGAAGGCGCCATCTAAAAGGGATTGGAGACTGCAAGGTGGTGACAGGGGAGAGCGTAGCTAGGCAGCATCGGATGGTGGTCTGTAGGATGACTTTGGAGACCAAGAAGAGGAAGCGAGTGAAGACACAGCCGAAGATCAAATGGTGGAAGTTGAAGAAGGAAGACTGTTGTGTGGAGTTCAGGCAGGAGTTAAGACAGGCACTGGGTGGTAGTGAAGCGTTGCCAGATGGCTGGAAAACCACTGCAGAAATAGTTAGGGAGACAGCTAGGAAGGTACTTGGTGTGTCATCAGGACAGAGGAAGGAAGACAAGGAGACTTGGTGGTGGAATGAGGAAGTACAGCAAATTATACAGAGGAAAAGGTTGGCAAAGAAGAAGTGGGATAGTCAGAGAGATGAAGAAAGTAGACAGGAGTACAAGGAGATGCAGCGTAAAGCAAAGAGAGAGGTGGCAAAGGCAAAGGAAAAGGCATATGGTGAGTTGTATGACAGATTAGACACTAAGGAAGGAGAAAAGGACTTGTACCGATTGGCTAGACAGAGGGACCAAGCTGCAAAGGATGTGCAGCAAGTTAGGGTGATCAAGGATAGAGATGGAAATGTGCTGACAAGTGAGGAGAGTGTGCTAAGAAGGTGGAAGGAATACTTTGAGGGGCTGATGAATGAAGAAAATGAGAGAGAGAGAAGGTTGGATGATGTAGGGATAGTGAATCAGGAAGTTCAGCGGATTAGCAAGGAGGAAGTGAGGGCAGCTATGAAGAGGATGAAGAATGGAAAGGCAGTTGGTCCTGATGACATACCTGTGGAGGCATGGAGATGTTTAGGAGAGATGGCAGTGGAGTTTTTAACTAGATTGTTTAACACAATCCTGGAAAGTGAGAGGATGCCTGAGGAGTGGAGAAGAAGCATACTGGTACCGATTTTCAAGAACAAGGGCGATGTGCAGAACTGTAACAACTACAGAGGTATAAAGTTGATCAGCCACAGCATGAAGATTTGGGAAAGAGTAATAGAAGCTAGGTTAAGAGGAGAGGTGACGATCAGCGAGCAGCAGTATGGTTTCATGCCACGAAAGAGCACCACAGATGCGATGTTTGCTTTGAGAATGTTGATTGAGAAGTATAGAGAAGGCCAGAAAGAGTTGCATTGTGTCTTTGTAGATTTAGAGAAAGCTTATGACAGAGTGCCGAGAGAGGAGGTGTGGTATTGTATGAGGAAGTCAGGAGTTGCAGAGAAGTATGTAGGAGTGGTGCAGGATACGTATGAGGGAAGTGTGACAATGGTGAGGTGTGCGGTTGGAATGACAGATGGGTTCAAGGTGGAGGTGGGATTACATCAAGGATCAGCTCTTAGCCCTTTCTTGTTTGCAATGGTGATGGACAGGTTGACGGACAAGATCAGGCAGGAGTCTCCATCGACGATGATGTTCGCGGATGACATTGTGATCTGTAGCGAGAGTAGGGTGCAGGTTGAGGAGAGCCTGGAGAGGTGGAGGTATGCACTGGAGAGAAGAGGAATGAAAGTCAGTAGGAGCAAGACGGAATACCTATGCGTGAATGAGAGAGAGGACAGTGGAATGGTCAGGATGCAAGGAGTGGAGGTGACAAAGGCATTTGAGTTTAAATACTTGGGGTCAACTGTCCAAAGTAACGGGGAGTGCAGTAGAGAGGTGAAAAAGAGAGTGCAGGCAGGTTGGAGTGGGTGGAGAAGTGTGTCAGGAGTGATTTGCGACAGAAGGGTATCAGCAAGAGTTAAAGGGAAAGTTTACAAGATGGTTGTGAGACCAGCTATGTTATATGGTTTGGAGACAGTGGCACTGATGAAAAGACAGGAGGCGGAGCTGGAGGTGGCAGAGTTGAAGATGCTAAGATTTTCACTGGGAGTAACGAAGAAGGACAGGATTAGGAGCGATTATATTAGAGGGACCGCTCAGGTTGGACGGTTTGGGGACAAAGCAAGAGAGGCAAGATTGAGATGGCTTGGACATGTGTGGAGGAGAGATGCCGAGTATATTGGGAGAAGGATGCTGAATATGGAGCTGCCAGGGAAGAGGAGAAGAGGAAGGCCAAAGAGGAGGTTTATGGATGTGGTGAGGGAAGACATGCAGGTGGCTGGTGTGACAGAGGAAGACGCAGAAGACAGGAAGAAATGGAAACGGATGATCCGCTGTGGCGACCCCTAACGGGAGCAGCCGAAAGTAGTAGTAGTAGTGTATCTGGGCAATCACCTCGCTCTCTGAGCCGTCCCGGTCACTGCTCCACCCCCTCTGCCCATCTGGGGAGGGCTGCAGACTACCAACAACATGCCTCCTGCGATACATGTGGAGTTGCCCTCCGCTTTTTTTCACCTGACAGTGAGGAGTTTCACCAGAGGGACGTAGCGCATGGGAGGATCACGCTATTCCCCCCGTTCCCCCTCCCCTGAACAGGCGCCCTGACCGACCACAGGAGGCACTAGTGCAGTGACCAGGACACATACCCACATCCAACTTTCCACCTGCAGACATGGCCAATTGTGTCTGTAGGGATGCCCGACCAAGCCAGAGGTAACACAGGGATTTGAACTGGTGGATTTCTTAAGTTTTAGCGTAGCTTATCCTCTCCTTGTGCTGTAGATTAGCAATTTCTTCTCTATCATTTCATTCCTTTCAGAGCTGCTGTGCCTCCAGGATTTTGCAATGACGCGATCGCAACAATTAACACAAATTCAGCCAATCTCCATGAATTCTGCACGACCTTAAAATCTTGTCTAATCAGCGCAACTTTTCCGCAAATTTGACCAATTATTGTAGTTTCCCGCAAGTTTCACCAATCAGCAGTCCCCGGCACAAACCATTGAGCCATACGTCACCAAACTCACTTCCTTGTTTCTGGTTGTGAAGATGCAGACATGTGTGCCACGACCATCTCACATTTACCGACTAAAACTACCGCCCAATACCGTGCAAGGCAATTCCCTGATGTTCTGCACGAAAGCAGGGGTAAACTGTTTTGCACCACGTGCAACGTTGTGGTGGAACATAAACGAAAGCTATCGATTGACAAGCACTTTTCTACCGCAAAACACACCCGGAGAATGGCTGAAACGTGTGGACAACAGACAAGACAAATCACCATAACACAGGCTGTTACATCCAGATCTACTGCAAGCGCGGAAAGACTCAAGGTGAGTTAGATTCAATATGCATGGTTAGTGGTAACGCGTGCTTGCCTGTTTGCATGAATTTTTGTAACCCTGAGCCTTTTTTTGGTAAGGTACTTATAACACTCAGAACAGTGCGGTTTTATTCTCACTGGAACAAGCTGCCTTTGATTTTTTATGAATTTTATTACAACAAAAAATCACAACTATTTTTGCAATTTTCACTTGCTCTGGCAAGTTCATTGCAAAAACAGCGGCTAAAAACATTGCAACACGTATTGCAACTTTTTTTTTAGAAAAGCTTCCATGAAATCAGGCATTTTAGTCCGCAACAATCCCAAACAAAGCCTGCGAAATCCTGGAGGGACTGCTTTATGGTTTGGGAAACACTATAAAGCCAGTAAGGCCCAGAATTCAGATACACGATTTTTAATTTTTTTACCAATAACTGATAATTTCCAGGGCCATTTTGGCCAATATCAACACCACTATTTTTCATTTCATTGCATTATCAATTTGTGTCTTAATTTTCACTAGCTGACCATGCCCATTATTATACTGCAACTGTGATGCCCAACATTGATGCAGATGTCTAAAAACAATGCTTTATTAGTACCTGTCCTGATTTGCTCCTAAACACTAAACTGTTTACAAGTGTCTGCATTCACTGAAGGAGATGAGCAAAAACTACTTCAACTTAAATGGAGAAAAGATGGAACATTTATTTTGGCATAATATTTTCAAACATCTTTACTCTTGCATTTATTTTAGAACAGTTCAGCCCTTGAAACGTTCCTGTAAAATGCTAACAAACTGTTATACCTCAAGTGAAAACAATTTTTTGCAAATACCAAAAGGGGATATGTTTCTTTGCAGGCTGTCATGCAACCTGTCTTTCCCGCAATGCCTGTTATCGCTGTTGGCAACTGATGATATTGATGTGACATACAGGGCATAATTTTGTTATTTGGTCCAATACCAATAGTATATTTTAAAAGAATTATTGCCTGATACAATAAGTTGACCAATATATCATGCCCCTATAGCCTTGATCTTTGAATTCCCGATTTTGGTTGTTTATGTTGTCGACCTTGGAATCAAGCTTATTTAATAGCTGTACAAATTGCAAGTTTCTTTAAATAAAAGTGTTGACAGAATACAGGTAGATGAAATGAAAATGATTTTCCATAGCCTTGTGAATGAGACCAGTCTCCAGAGGTCATCACACTGTAAGATTTATGACTTTGTCTCTGTCACCATTGATATTTACAGTTCTGCTGGGTTGTTTCCCAGCTAAGCAGCCCCTTTGGTTTGGTCTCCAAAACTGCGATTGGAACATCTGATTTTCAGAAGGGCACGTCCTTTCAAACCACTCTCTGAAATGTAGGCCTAGAGGTATGTTCGATTTGTCTTGGGCGGCTGGGTTTCCCCAGCAGTCCATCTTGGACATGAGTGAACAAATTGCCACTGACCTCGAGTACACAGCCTCTCTCCTGCAGTATCCCAGTACAGCCGCTGTGGGGGGGTAGATAGCCTCGTATTTCAGTAGGTGTCGCTTTAAGACATACAGAGGATGGTTCTTATACTCCGCTATAGAGGTAGGCAGAGGTTTGTCCAGCAGCTTAGCATTGAGCTAGGGGAGGTAGAAATGGACAGGGGAAAGAAAGAGAAAGAGATGGTATCAATAAGAGTACAGGAGTGGACTGCGTGTACATGTAAACCAAATGCTGTTGATATGTCTCTTTTATCTTCCATCCATCTGTCTGTCTCATGTTTTTGCAACCTGCGTTTCCATATATCCCCTCTGAGTGCATGTCACTTTTGCCTTTGTCTCATATTCTCCCGCCTTACACATTCAGATGTGTGTGTGTGTGTGTGTGTGTGTGTGTGTGTGTGTGTGTGTGTGTGTGTGTGTGTGTGTGTGTGTGTGTGTGTGTTTGTATGTTTACGTGTGTAGTATATCTGTCCTATCTGTCTGTCTCTCAACCTGCCTGTCTCACCTCCTTGTCCTCTCGTTTGTCCCTCTCGTCTTCTTGTCCCAGGAACGGCTCCAACGTCTCCTCCCACCAATCTTCATCCACCCTCCTCTTTCTGGACGACGTCATCCACGTGGGGTCGTATTTCTTGCCCAGGTCCTTCAGATGGCCCTCCTCGTCCACCGACACCACGTACGTCAAAGGTTGTGTTGCACTCCGGGAGCAGAGTTGCGGCTGCCCGACACCGTGTTCCACATCCACGCAGACCCAGGTGGCAGTTTTGTACAGATATACTTCCAACCACTCGTCCGCACCCCCTCCCTCTCTTTGTTTCCCACTTCTTCGATTTGTCCTTTGGCTCGTCTTTCCTTCCTCTGCTTCTTCTCCCTCTTCCTCCCAGTCCTTGTCTTCTTTTTTCACCCTCTCATTTTCTTGTTTCACAGCCGTTTTGCTGCAGTTTTTTGTTTTGGCCTTGCTCTTGTCTTTAGCCTTCTTCCCCTTCTTGGGTTTAGCCCTGCCCTCGAACTCTCCGCTCTCCTCCTCACTGGTCACCTGAAACTCATCCCCATCGCTAGGCTCCTCCTCTTCCCCCTCGCTGTCACTCTGCTCCTTGTAGTTGACCTTTGAGGCTATGCTTCGGCGTTTGGCATTTTTCGGTTTTTGCCCTCCAACTATTATCCTCCTCTCTCCCTCCTCTTCCTCATCCTCTTTAACATCTTTCTTCTTGGCTTTCTTTCCACCTCTCTCTCCTGTGCTCCTCCCCGCCGCAGCAGGTCGCTTGGTACCAGGGGAGGCTTTGGGTTCAGGAGAGATCTTTTGGGAGGTTTTCTGGGTGTTGGGCTTCTTCTCTCCTTGGGGACTGCCAGCACCTTTAGCTCCTTTGCCCTTTGGGACAGATGGGGGAGAGGGTCAGAATGGGCGTGTGCAACCACACACACAAAAACACACAACTCTTTAAAAAAAAAAGAATCTCAAATAACATTAACTCCTCCTTGTGATAACTCAGTCATTGCTCAGAGTTGCAATACAGCACTTAACTGTGAATTCATAATAATTAGCAGGGAAGCTGAGGAAAATGCTACTGTAGCATAGCATGACTCCTATATAATTACTTCCACCTTCAATGAATGACAGACCTTGGCAGGAGGGAGTTTGAGAGAAATTGGCTGCAGAGAAACAACCAATCGGCAGAAGAACTGCAGAGACCGCAGGACCAACAGGAACAGCTGCAGGAAATGTAACATGCTCAGGGGTCAAAGGATAGAACCACAACTGCATCCCAGCCATGATAGGATGATAAACCTTATTTTTATTCTATTCAATTAAATTCTATTTCATCTGGAATGCACAACTGAAGTATATATGCTTAGATGTTTGACAAATACGACACAACTATGACAATAAAAATGGTTGATTGACACTTATCTTCAATGTCATGCTCGTTTAGAATTTTCATGTGTTGTGGACATCATCACAGACTGTCACAGAGTTTGACTATGAATGCAAAACTCATTGCTATGTTGGATACCATTTTGTTACCATAGTGATGACATAACCCATCTTCCAGGGTGAAGACTAGATGTCATTCATTGCAGCAGTGATAGACAGTAGACCAATTGGCTGCTACAGTCATACTAACGTGCGTCATCTCCTGATGGTTCCTGGCAGACAGGCTGGCCAGTCGTCTCTCCAGCAGGGCCCTGGGGTCTAGATGCTCCTCGTAAGGAAGACTTGGGTTGAAGGTGAACGTGGCTCCAAACCTGGAAAAAAAGAGGAAAGGGGTAATGATAATACAGCTGCAGTGATGGGTTGTATCACTAAATATTAAGAGTGGTGTACAGTAAAGTAAAGGTGAGTAAGAGAATCCATAAATGAACTGAAAAAATTAATGACTCCCATCTCACTACTGAAAGCATCATGATAAACACGACTGGGACTCATAAAAACACATACACACAAACACACACATTTATCACATAAATGTAGTATATATCTCGCATCAACACACACACACACACACACACACACACACACACACACACACACACACACACACACACACACACACACACACACACACACACACCTCACCATTTAAGCAATCCAGAGAGATAGTTTTGGTCAATGCGCTTCTTGGATACCATGGTGAAGTGGGCGGGCAGTAGGGACAAAGTGATAGCCAGCAAATCTGGTTCACTGCACAGGCGGTTCCGGAACATCCCATTAGCTATCAGGCACAGCAAGTGTACCTAAGTGACCAATCAGCATTCAGTGTGAATCAATAAGCATTGAGGTGTGGCTGTGTTTGCACCAGTTCTGTTCAAGTCACAAACCAAACCTAATCTAACTTAAGTAATTACACTTTATTTTCAATGGATGAGGCAGACATTATTTTTTGTGTCTGTGTGTGATTACAATGTGATACTTTAATCATCTTTCATCCTTTGCACTTGTGGCTGTTACAATGTTACAATTTCATTTAGCAGACGCTTTTATCCAAAGCCAAGTACACCTGACATCGGCTGGATACAATTGGGGAGAAAAAAAAAAGAAGGGGGGGGGGGAGTAAAAAAAAAAAAGACCACGCGCCCAAGTTTTGATAGAAAGGTTAGAAGTGAAACCGGCTTGTAGTTTTCAACCTGGGCTGGGTTGAGTGTAGGTTTTTTGAGCAGCGGAGTGACCAGAGCTTGCTTAAATGCAGCGGGAAACACACCCATTGTAAGCGAGGAGTTGATGTGTGTGACTGTGAGGTTATGTGTGGGGGAAATGGTCTGGAGGAGGTTGAATGGTATCGGCTCCAGCGGACAGGTAGTAGGACAAGAGTCCAGCAGAAGCTTGGAGACTTCCTCCCCAGTCAGGGAGGAGAATGAGGTGAGTGAGGTACTGTTAGCTGGCAGTGGCAGACAGAGCTGGTCAGCTTCAGAGAACTGGTTACTGATGGCAGAAACCTTATCAGTAAAGTATAGAGTCTAGAGTGAGCAGAGTGGAGGTCAGAGGAGGAGGCGGATTGAGAAATGAGTTACGAGCATCAGTGGCTCCACAGATCTTTTTCTGATAGTAAGTGGTGTAAGCCATTTTTAAGCTAGAGGAGAATGATGCTAGGAGACACTGATAGTCACCAAGGTCAGTGGACTCTGGTTTTACGCCATTTTCTCTCTGTAACTCAGAGCCCTGCCATGACCATGAAAATGAACATGAAATCTCTACATCTACACACCAGGGGTCTCAAATTATGTGCCATAGAGGGCTAAGAGGGTGCAGGTTTTCATTCCGACCAATCACTACACCAGCTGATTTCATTAATGAGCTCCCATGCCAGAGTTGTGAAATTACCTGGTGTAGTGATCAGTTAGAATGAAAACCTGCACTCACTTGGCCCTCTATGGCACAAGGTTTGACCCCCCCCCCCCCGGGTCTACACTGATCATGTTGCAAAGCAGCAAATAACTGTAAATAAGCTTCTTTTTTTAAGTTGGTGTCCATAATGGTTCCAATTTAGCGGCACATTCTCAAGCATGAAAAAGCAAGAGAGGCAAGACTGGCTCCAAGATGGCTTGGACATGTGTGGAGGAGAGACACTGGGTATATTGGGAGAAGGATGCTGAATATGGAGCTGCCAGGGAAGAGGAAAAGCGGAAGGCCAAAGAGGAGGTTTATGGATGTGTTGAGGGAAGACATGGAGGTGGCTGGTGTGACAGAAGAAGATGCAGAAGACAGGAAGAAATGGAAACGGATGATCCGCTGTGGCGACCCCTAATGGGAGCAGGCGAAAGTACTAGTAGTAGTAGTAGTAGTAGTAGTAGTAGTAGTAGATTCTCAAGCATGAAATTCAGCCTAAAACACAAAAAGCTTTTCTTTATAGCTATTTTGTATATTGTTCCTGTGAAAATATTCATAGACATAATCAACAGCTTAAAGTCATAGAAATTTTTTTTTTGTTTAGATTTTACCCCCTTTTTCTTCCCAATTGTGCTGGTCAATTACCCCACTCTTCTGAGCTGTCCCAGTCACTGCTCCACCCCCTCTGCCAACCCAGGGAGGGCTGCAGACTACCACATGCCTCCTCCGATACATGTGGAGTGGCCAGGCGCTTGTTTTCACCTGACAGTGAGGAGTTTCGCCAAGGGGACGTAGCGTGTGGGAGGATCACGCTATTCCCCCCAGTCCCCCCCAAACCACCACCACCACCACCACCAAACAGGTGCCCTGATCGACAGAGGAGGCGCTAGTGCAGCAACCAGGACACATACCCACATCCGGCTCCCCCCTTGCAGACACGGCCAATTATGTCTGCAGGGATGCTCGAGCAAGCCGGAGGTAACACGGGGATTTGAACCGGTGATCCCCATGTTGGTAGACAACGGAATAGACCGCTATGCTATCCGGACACCGAAGTCATAGAACATTTTATTTTACACTTGAACCACAAGGAAAGCTACTGGCAACTCTTCTACCAACTTGCTATTGCTCTCCACTTCAATTTCTATATTTACAGTTATCATAAATAAAATGTATGAAAATACTCTGTGTTGCCTACTGAAAATTTTTTGGGTGCATGTGACTGAATAAAGTTGCTAATTTAGATGGGCCCAGTGTAAAAACAGCACTTCTTACATACAATGTGAGTATACCTATTAACGAAAAACAAGACTAAAATGTCACTTCTGGTATCGTAACAGTTTCAAATATCAGAGTGGATATACAGGTAAAGCAAAAGTGGAATATAAGGAACACTTATAACTAATAATTATCATTGCTAACATGGTATCTTAAACCCAGATAGCTGGGCTATGACACAGCCCACCTGCATAGTGTGCATGTACGGGTTTGTGTGTGTGTGCATGTGGGTGTATTCACCTTATGCGTGTCCATCAATAGGTCCTTGTTGAAGCGATTGACCATTCGTCTCAAGTATGCCTCAAACTCTGCCTTCCTCTTCTCCCTGGCCATTCAGGAATAGTAATTCATCAGTAATTACCATGGAAATGAACTGGTAAATGAAGTTTCTGCAACGACTTCATGCACACAAGAATGCACACACTTTGCTTAAAGTTAAAATCAAATGTGATCAAATATGTATGAGTGATATGTGGAAAAAAATGTAATTTGTATTGTTATTCTGTAAAGCACCTCAAGCTCCTGCCTCGTGAGTGTCATGACTTTAAACTGAATATAGTTCTCTCGCTTACACTTACTTTTTCAGTCTTCTCTGCTGGAGAGCTGGAGTCTCAATCTCTATTTCTACTGGCTGAGAGGGAAGGGCAGGCTCCGATGGTTCTGCTGGACCCAGAGGTTCAGACAGCTCTGAAGATAGAAAGACACACGCACACGCATGCAAACACACACACACACACACACACACACACACACACACACACACACACACACACACACACACACACACACACACACACACACACACACACACACAAAGTATATAATTAAAGAATTGCACAGGCATAGTATAGTTTGGCAGGTCCATTATACTTTAAGACTCACCCGGTGTTCATAGTCTCTGTCTCAACATCTCACACAGATATTTAACACAAGAAAAAGAAACTGCCAATGCAGCATGGTCTGGTGGTTTTACTGAACCTGAGGGCTCAGAACCTCCGGGAAAACTGACAAAGTGAGTCATTCTGTCTCTCATGCCAGCATAGTTTTCATTCAGTCCTCTTGGATTCCAATTGTCTGCATGTTCCCATGTTCCATCAAGTTAAGTAAAAGACTTCTCGAAAAAAAAAAAACTTGATGCCGGTTAGAATGAACTCTAAGACCAACTCAAGCTGGCAACTCAAATCAATGCTATAATTAAAAATTATTGCAGTTCTATGAGCACAGGTCTGCAGACTTCACTTTCTATCCACAGGCCATCAATCTGATGAATACTTAAAATAGTCATACAGTGTCAGAAACAATCCCCGTACAATATACCTGTAACATTGAACATCCACTGTACCTACAAATACTAAATTATATATATGTTAGTATATACTAAATTATCTACAGGGAACAAGCCAAAAGAAGAAGATAGTGTATATAGTTATATATCCTGTAGTTTAAACAGTTTTAACATATCATCTGTCAAAAATAAATCGAAGCATGCTGTATATACTGTATATTGTATGCATGCATATTCTGTCATGTCGACCTACTTCATGTAACTAAAGTAACCTGTTAACATATTTATTCCAGCATCTTTGCACCATTGCACTAGTTTCTTCCTTTTATAATATCATTTCTCTTGAGCAAGACACTGAACCCTCAGCTGCTCAGTTACAAGCAGCAGAAGACTGCTGTTGAGCTGGAGAGTTCTCAGGCACAGCAGTGTGTAACTGTATGAATGTGAAACAGGGCGGTGTTGTGAAAGAGCTAGCATGTCAGTGCACTGTCCCTTAAAACATAAAAAAAAAATACCCCATCATACTCTCACCTTCCACTTCCTCCCAATCATCTTCCTCACTCTCCTCCTCCTCGCCTTCCTCCATCTTCTCTATCACTGGCTGCACAGTGTCTGCTGTGACAACAGGCGATTTCATGGCCACTGTTTGGAAGTCATCATCATCATCAGTTTCTTCCTCCTCCTTCAGCAGAGGCTGGAAATATTTACTAGGAATGATCGAAGTAGAAGTGATGGAGGTGGAGACCCTTGTTGACTTGGAGGAAGAATACAGTTTAGGCTGGACCTTCCTCTGAAGCGTCTTCTCTTCCTTTGTAGTGACTGTGACAACAGGCGATTTCATGGCCACTGTTTGGAAGTCATCATCATCATCAGTTTCTTCCTCCTCCTTCAGCAGAGGCTGGAAATATTTACTAGGAATGATCGAAGTAGAAGTGATGGAGGTGGAGACCCTTGTTGACTTGGAGGAAGAATACAGTTTAGGCTGGACCTTCCTCTGAAGCGTCTTCTCTTCCTTTGTAGTGACAATACCTGTGAGGGAAAGCAGAGAGACAAGTAGGCTGACTTTCACTATTGCTATGAATTAATAGTTAGCACTCTAATTATCATCAGTCATCAAGTGAAAAGAAAGAAAGAAAGCCACTTTATTTTGTCATTGTACCTTACAATGAATTGTATTCTTACAATGAAATTTGTTTTCTGCATTTAACCCATCCTATTTTATAGGAGCAGTGGGCAGCTGCAGCACCCGGGGACCAACTCCTGGTCTTCTTTCCATTGCCTTGCTCAGGGGCACAGACAGGAGTATTAACCCTAACGTGCATGCCTTTTTGATGGTGGTAGGAAACCAGAGCACTCAGAAGAAACCCACGCAGACACAGGGAGAATATGCAAACTACACAAAGAAAGGACCTGGGACAGACTGGGGTTCGAAACCAGCACCTTCTTGCTGTGAGGCAACAGTGCTACACACTGGGCCACGATGCCGGTGGTTTGCATAGTTGCCTCAAAACAGAGGGTCCTGAGTTCTGTGTGGAGTTTGCCTGTTTATCTGTGTTCCTGTGGGTTTCTCCCAACAGTACATGTATGTGAATGTTCTGTGAACTACAGATTCTGAATCCCTATAGGCATGAATGGTGTTGGAGTGATTCTGTGGGAGGGCCCTGTGATGGGCTGTCCTGACAGGCTCCAGCCCCCTAGGGCCCAGAATTGGATTAAGCAGTTGAGCACAATAATGAATGAATGGTCTACATCGGTATGATTATGGCTTTGGCCCATGCATTTTTTTAATATTGTGTGCCACTAACATCGGCAGACAAAGCATTGAAGCTTACATTCACTGTAAGCTGTTCTGAATAACAGATTGGAAGTACTGCTGGATCTACCATATCGGCAATCTGGGCACATGCCCAGGGCCCCCTGAGCGCAAAAGGGTCTTCCACAATGGGAAGAAAAAATAGTATGCATTTTTTTTTATGTTGGGCTCTACAGAAATATGACACAAAACTTGACCCATTCTCTCTGATCTTGATAATTATGCAATAAGAACGAAATAAAAGTTTTTTTTCCAAGAAAACTGGAAAGAAAATCATGATTGATTGTTTTATTGGTGAGATGGCTGGGCAAGTGGTGACTGGTGAGCAAGCGGCAATGCACTGTATAGATTGGCTAATGGTCAAGGTGGGTGGGCATAGAGAGCAGGGGGCTTGCACTGCACAGATTCAAGATCAGTTTTTCTTACACCAAGTCAAGGTTAAAAACAGTGGAGTTAATTTTTACCTGACCCACTATCAGTTAGGTTGTTCAGTGACAAGTGTGCAGGAAAAATTGCCAAGCAGCAGAAAATGGAAAAGGAAAGAAAAGAAGTAACCACAATAAAAGATGTCCCAGTAATAAGTAGATTTTTTCAAAAAAGCTAAACAAAGTGAAGAAGAGGGCATTCTGATGGAGGATGTCGAGCTAGCTAGTAGTAACGATAGCCTGGACGCATCTACCCTCGGTTGCAGCAATGCATAACTGGATTTTGAGGACTTGGATCACAGAGTTTAAAAAGAAAAAGTCAAGACAGAAGAACTTCTAAAGGTGAGAACCATTTGATTATGTTGTCTGTGCATTGAACAGTATTATCTGTTGTGATTGTGTGTTGCTGTACATTTTGTGGATGAGTTTATTTGATATGCTGTTTGCATAATGTGTATTGCATCACTGTGGTGTAATGCTGCGATGTTGTATTGGCGTCAGTTTGTCAAGTTCATTATATATTGGCTTTTGCAGTTCTGTGTGAAGTTGCCTAGCTCGCTTAGTGAGCCTTATTTTGAAACCTGCATCCATCTGTGCTGTGTGATTACCTTAGGATGGCATTGTTGTAAGCCTATTCCTAGTCCGTCACATTATTATGTATCAGTAATAACTGGTGTGCTGTCTGCTTGGGTGGTTTTCACTGAACACAAATATTGCCATAGTCTAGAGCCATACACTGCCTTCAGATGATTGAATCCATTGTTTCCCTGTCTTGTGATTTGTGATGAAATGGCAGTACTTGGTCTATTGAAATGTATAGGCATACCTGCTCAGCTGGACTGGTTATTCAGCCTTTGACCAATAGGTTTGTGATTATGGTGTGGTGGATTTGACATGCCAGCTTGACTGGAAGCTCAAAATAATTAAGGTGGGGTTTAATGGCTGCGGTGGGTGGCGTGGGGTGAGCGTGGGGTGAGCTTCAGTGCCCAGGGGCCCCTGGGAGTACTAATCCAGCCTTGGTTAGAAGTCTGAAATGTGTATTGTGTAGGGGTGGGGGGAAAAAAAATCTATTCTTAGATGCATCGAGATTCTCTCATAAAAGATTATGTCTTGATGCAGAAAACTCAATAATCGGAAATTTAAAGCTCAATTCTTGACTGGGCTGTACGGCTGCCGCTGAACCAACTAGATGGTGAAACGTAACGGATGTAAAACATGTGACTCATGTTTATGTTCTAAGCAAGGCTACTTCTTCAGTTTTGGTGTGGATGGCTGAGCACGAGCAACTGAAGTTGGATACAATCCGACCATTACCGTCTGGCTTAAAAGCCAGAGTATGGAAGCATTTTGGCTTCTATGAAAGTTAAAGGGAAAAGGGACCTGGACAAGAGCCACACTGTATGCAAGTTATGTCTAATTAAAATAAAATATTTTGGGAATACAACAAACATGATAAACTATTTCACGTTTCCACCCAGAGTTGGAGGAAAAACAGCTGGTTGTAGTCGCTGCCAACCAGAGAACAATTGAATAAGTGATATCAAAGCTTCCACTGAACTCAGAAAGGGCGAAGCGAATCACAAGTCGATCGCAACTTTTATTGCCAATTTGTGCCCCTACTCAGTCATTGAGAACCAGGGCTTTTGCGCTATGCTGCACACTTTGGAGCTGAGATACAACATCCCATCTCAACGTTTTCACCGACACAGTGATACCCACACTCTACAATGAAACCAAGACCATGGAATCATTGAGGAAAGTGAGTAGGATAGCAATAACATGCGATTTGTGGACATCCATTGCTACAGAATCTTATGTCACTGTAAGTGTACACTTTATTACGATGACTGGCAGCTTGTGTCTCACGTGCTCCAAATAAGAGCAATGTGTGAGAGCCACACAGGTGCAAATGTGGTTGAGCTGTTACAGAATGTAGCAGAAGAATGGCAGTTCACTACCAAAGATGTAGTTTTAGTGACTGAAATTGCCCCCAACATGACCGTTGCTGCTCAACTGGGTAAATTCCTACATGTGAGATGTTAAGCCCACACACTAAATCTGGCATCTCAGCAAGCGCTCAAGTTGCCTACTGTATCAAGGCTACTGGGGAGGGTCAGACGTATTACCACGTTTTTCCACCACTGCAAAACACCATCTTGAGGAGAAGCAGAAGCGACTTGGTCTGCCATGTCACAAGCTGAAAACAGACGTCAGCTGCAGGTGGAACAGTGCTTTTGAGATGGTTGACACGTTTCTGGAACAACAACCTGTGATCTGCGCCACCTTACTCTCTCCTCAGGTGAGGAGAAGAGAGGCTGACCTCTGCACTCTCAGTGAAGCTTATGTCTCAAGTGCAGAGGATGTTATTAATGCCCTAAAGCCAATAAAAGATGCGACTACTCTCATATCAGAGGAGAGCACCCCCACAGTGTGTTTGATTGCCTCATTGCATGCTCAACTCATCCAGGACACAAAGGACAATATTGGAGAGTCATCAATGAGATAAAGCAGGCCATCAACGGGGACCTCAGCAAAAGGTAAACCAGTGAGCAGGAGAGAAACACTCTCCACACAGCCTCTGCTCTGGACCCATGCTACAAGAGACTGCCTTTCCTTCCTGAGGAGGAGAGAGTGGATACGTATGGAAGAGTGATCACTGAGGCTGCATCACTAGAGGTAATTCTGCCATTTTGTTTTACGTAAAAATCAATGTAAAACATGTAAAATGTCACTTTGGGCTTAAGACATTTATTCAATTTATCCCATTGACAAAATAGCAATTATTCCATAAATAATACAATTTTGGTATTGAATAGAAGAAGTAAATTTGTGTTTGGTGAATGATCTTGTTCAAATGTGGTTTGGGCTGCAGATATTCACATTGTGATTCAAAAATGTAAGATTGTTGTGTTTATCTGTTCTTTTTGTGTTTATCTACAGCAAGAGGTGAGAGCAGAAGAGGAGGAAAACCCAGAGCACAACGCAGTGAGTGAGGAGGACACCCCTCATCCCAAGACCACTGAGGAACAACATCAAAGTCCCTCTGCTCCCAAAAGAAAGGCTTCATCTTCTGTGCTAGTCAATCTGTTGGGGCAGACCTTCACTGATGCTAGAGTTCAGCAGCCCATGTCAGCCTCTGCCACAGCTGAAGAGGAAGTGACCAAGTATTGTAACGCTTCACCTCTCTCTCTCTCTCTCTCTCTCTCTCTCTCTCTCTCTCTCTCTCTCTCTCTCTCTGAGGACCCTCTCAGTTGGTGGAGTAAGAATGAGTTGATGTTTCCTCTGATTTCCAAGTTGGCCAAGAGATACTTGTGTATTTCATGCGTCAGTGTCTCTGCAGAGAGAGTCTGCTTTACTGCAGGGAATATAGTTACTGCACAGAAGAGCACACTTACACCAGAGCATTCAGAGCTACTCCTGTTCTTACACAAAAGCTTACACATTCCAGCATTCACCAACTAATCACATTTGCTATGTTGCACTTCCATGCATTTCCATGATTTCATTGTGGCCTATTATTTGTATTTTCACCATTATTCATTGTTTTACCACATATTCCACAGAAAGCATTAGTTTTGTATGAGAGCCGGGCTGGTACAGAATTCTGTTTGGTTTTTTTTTGGTTTTCCTTTTTGTCTTTTGTCTGAGGGATTCTGTGCTCATTGCCCATAACAGGGGGATTTCAGCTGAAGTCTTTATTATTTATTTGTGAATGAGGGCAGCTTTTTATGCTATCAAGTGATTGCTGAGGTCTTGCTGAAGCCCATGTTAATTTACAACAAGGACGCTGCTACAGGCACACTTTAGTTTCTCTTCTTGTTGGTTCTTAGCAATGCTGGGAAACGCGACCTTTCAGTTTTTTCTCTTCTAATCTCTTCTATTTTTTACCGTATTAATAAAAGATAATGGAACTAAATTCATGTTTATTTTAATTCTGGATCATTACAAATATGCTATGTTTTAAAAGTAGCAAATAGTCACACAGTGAGAAAACAAATCATATATAGAAATAAAAAATCGCATCGTAGCCCTCTGTATCGGAATCGAATCGTGAGGTGCCTAGATTCCCAGCCCTAGTATTGTGGAACAGTGCTGAGATTTGCAAGGACAGATGGGCTCAGACACATGAAGGCACGAGACAGACAGGCAAGGTAGACAGAGAAACAGAAAATGATAAAAGAACAGGTAAAACCGACTGTCTGAGGCAGGCAGACTAGTAGATATGAACAGACAAACTTGGCAATTGTGAAATTATCTTACTTCATTCTGTGTAGCAATGCTAACTTTGTCGTACAACAAATGTTAAAATTGCATGGTAGTAAGAGATCGTTTCCATTTATACATAGATCAGACCACATTTTCAGCCGTGACAAGAGCTAAACAATCGTATCGCCCGATTGACGGTGTCTACTGATCGCTCCAACGGACCTTACATTAAAAGTTATTTGAATTGTGAAGTGTTGCAAACTCAGTGGAACTCACATACCAGCATCTTCGTCAGCTCTTGCTCCACTTGCCTTTCTTATGGCGTTAGTCCCCTGCTTGCGTATCTTTGTTTTGGTACCTGAAGCTGTGCCCGGTGACTCCTTACGCTTTGCCATGCCGCCTTACACACACTTTCATGAATGCAAATATGGTCACTTATTAAAACTCGGATGCGTAGATGGGCAGAACTTTTACCCCTATTCACATCGTATAAAGTTGTGTAAGAACAAGAAGACGCTGTTATTCAACACTTGACAGAGACTTTCGTAACGCAAGCGATCCTATTATTGTTTTGCGGCGGCGTCTGATAGACGTCACATCCGCTTCCGCTTCCGATACAAAATGGCCCCGTGTGAATTCAGTAGAATAAAGACGTCATTCACTGGGCCTCATCCATCAATCGTTACTACGTACAAATTTGTTCTTACATGCTCATGGATTTATATTATTTTATTCTATTTTATTTTTTATTTTTTGCTCTCAAGATGGCCTGACAGAAGAAAAGCCTTAGGGTTATTTGTAATTCCTTCCCTCTAACATCTATTGTCTACCTCATGCAACGAGCAATCACCCCGGTTTGCAAAAACATCAAGTGTTAGCCAACTGGTGTCTAAATTCAGGGATTACCCAGGTTCTACACTGGTCTCAGACAAACTTCAAGGCCTAAAAATTCCAGTGGGTGTGTAAGAACAAGTTTGTACGTATGAACGATTGATGACCGAGGTCCATTATCTCTCAATGACGTCATGTTTGGTCTGTAGGCGACAGTTCAAAAATTAATGGAAATTATGTGTGACTGTCGCAGACCTTTGTCTTCAATGATGTAGTCAAATCCTTGCGAAAGAAAGGTGAAATGGATCTATGGATGAATTTTATTCAAAGAATTATAACGGGACCATCTTTTATTGTCGCAGTAAAAGAGGTACAATCCACTGTATGTGTTAAGGACAGACATACGTCATACAATTATAGGCTGTAGATGAAGTGTGTGTGACAGAGAGAGAGAGAGAGAGAAAGAGAGAGAACGAGAGAGAGCGCGCGCGCGCGCGTGCGTGTGTCCAGGCAATAAATGGTTGTGACTTGTGGGGGCAGTATTGCGCTTTACCAGAGACCCTCAACGAGTTACTGGCGAGATTCACTGCTTTCAAAATAAAATAAAATAAAATAAAATAATAAACACACACACACACGCACACGCACACGCACACACGCACACGCACACACACACACACACACACACACACACACACACACATTCTCTTCAGATTTTCACATACCAGGGATTTGACTTGGTGGGTTGCTCACATGAGACAACCAGTCCCAATGCAAAAGTGCAAATGGTGATCATATATATTAGTTCATAAGTATATTTGAGAGTTTTGCTTCACCTGTCACCATCCACCTCGGATGGTGAAAGCAGTTTTGCAGTTCCTCTGTCTAATTTTTGAGTACATAAGTACCTACAAGTTTAGCCTACAAATTCAAAATTCTATGTGCGTAGAAATTACTGCAACCACTTGATAGTGTCCCATGCATGTTCGAGGTTGTATCACAAAGTACAATAAGTTTATTTGATAAAAGAAAATATGAATAGTGGCTCTATACTATACAGTATTTCTAAAATAAGATTAAGATGAATTAATATTAGCCTTTATTGTCCCACACATTCCAGCCTCTCCATACACACACACACAATATATATATATTTACATATACAATCAAACTACAGTTAACATGCAGTATCACACACAGATCCATATACACCAAGAATATTGCACATTCCCCTATTATCCATTGCAAAGATGCCCTACACCAAGATATTGCACATTCCCCCCAATAAGAGCTGTAACTTTTCAACCCCCCCCCCCACACACACACACATGCACGCATAAACGCACACACACACTTCCTCTCTTACTCTTCAGTAGTTTGATTGATAGTGGGACGAAGGAAAACGACGTATACCTATTCAACTTACAGTTCGGTAACCTGTACTTTCTTCATACTCTGTGAAGGATATCGTTTGGGTCACAGGTGATTTTAAGGCCCTACTTCCTCACTGTCTCCTCAAATATCTCCTGGAGAGAAGATGGGGGCAACATGGCAATTATTTTTCCAGCCCTTATTATCAGGTTTTGGAGTTGTGATTTGAGTTTAACTGACAGGTTACCAAACCATGTTGTGATGCCATAACGAATAATAGATTCAAGGGCTGCCCTGTAAAACAATAACATCATGCTTTTATCCACTCCATAGACCCCGAGGGTTCGCAGAAAACGCAGACCCTGACCGATTCGTGCACAAACAATATATCATAAAGAACACATCCAAGAGGTTTGCACTGAAAAGGAAGGAAGAAGATTAATATTTATCAAAATACTATCAAGAGTATATAAGGAATATAGGGATATTACCCTGTTTTCTGAATTAGACGAAAAAATTATCAAAGCTATCAGTTCAGCTGATGTGAGGTTGAATATGAACCAACTGACAAATAGTGAGAACAGGTGCTGGATGGTGGCAGTAGAGTAATAATGACAATAATGGTGAAGTCGTATGTGGGAGAGCAAGAATGACATGGAGTTAAGAGAGAGAGAGTGAGAGAGACAAACACACACACACACACCACACACACACACACTATGAGGGCAACTTAGCTCAGTTAATGATGAGGTTCCTCTCTCATGATAAAGACAAAAAAAATTGTGCCTTTGTCATTTACTGCAGTCCCTCTTTCCCAGTTCCGTACACTAGCTAATAAACATGCTGCATAGGTGGTCTGTTAGGATGTTGATTGTTGTATTTGCACTGGCTTTCATAGAGGATCCAGTGGTTTACAGCCACGCTGACCTTCTAGCTTACCAGATCTCTCAGTGGGGGGACAAAGTGTCTTTTAAAGGTGCCTTTCAAAGGCTGTGTTGCACTGGCCATGTATAAATATATGCTGTCCTTATGAGTCAACGTGTTTTGGTAAATGGATTCTAGGTAGGAACGGACCATAAATGTCACAGCTTTATTAAGCTGTTTGCTTCGTACCTTGTTTCTTACCATTCACCTTCGACTGTGAGGATGGTTTTGAAGTGCCTCTGTCTTGCAAGAATAAGTCACATGCAGACAGGCAAGTGAAATTTCAAATTGCATATCCTCTAATGTGTTGGCTGATATCAACCATTTACGTCTATAATTCAGTTTGCTATTGGAATTTATGATCATAGTGTTGTTCTGTTCTGATTGTGACTGCACTCCAGATATTTTCCCATCTTGACAGAAGTGTGATGTTTTGACTCTGACGTTCTACATTAGAGGCTTATGAAAGTATAGATTTTCTATTCTATTCTCATTATCAATGTTTCCTCATTGTAAATCTGTTGCTGCAGTCTACCATACCCAGTGGGTACCTCATGCATACCTATCCATCCTGCAAGAGGGATCCCTCCTTTGACGTTCTTCCTGATGTTTCTCCCTGATCCAAGTTTTTCCAAAAAAGCAAGTTTTCTGTTGAGTTTTGCCTTATCCATATCAAGGGACAAAGGAGAGGAGTATATTGTCATTTATTCAATTTACCTGTTGTAAGAAAGAGAGTGCAATGTGACTTTAAAGCCCTCTAAGATTTATTGTGATTTATGGCTATACAAATAAATTTCACTTGACTTGACTGCATCCTCTGATGCTGTGACAGGTCTGCATTGGTCAACAAAATGTTTAATTCGATTCACTTCTGAGCAGTTCAGTTCGATTTTATTCAGTTCAAATCAGTGCAAACCATTCATTTCAGTTCATGTCAGTCGAATCCAATTCAACTGAAGTGGCTCATCGTGATTCAGTTCTACTCCACTGTTGTCTATTATGGTGTGCTTTGCGAGTGCTTTGATTCCGAGGCAGATGATCGTGTTTCACTTCAGAGAGCTGTCTGTCAGCTGATTCGGTGAGACAGCTTCAGACTGACTCGCTGCAGTATGGGCTGCAGACGTTAGACAGGCACAGGGAGGCCATCCCTCTCTGTGTGACTGACTGTGTATCTAATGCATGTGCATTCATGTATGCATGTTTGTTTATGCAGATGTTCATGTGTGTGCGTGTACATGCATGTGCATCTGACAGGTCTTCTCTCCATGGTCCGCTTGCTTCACCGTACATGCAAATGTACCTGGGTACACATGCATAGATGTATGCATGTATGATTGAGCACATACTTTCCTGTTTGTGTCTTTTCACATCTGTGTGTGTGTGTGTGTGTAAATGATAGGGCTTCTGTCCATGGTCCAGTATGTGGTGCTCCCAGCGCGGTGCATGGCTTCCATCCCTATATGAGCCATGAGCACAGTCAGATAGGAATAAAAAGCCATACAGCGCACTGGGCATTTTGGAAGACTGGAATAAACAGGCCAAGAACACAGGCGGACAGACACATAGATGAACAGAAATGGAGACGGACATAGACAAACAAAAAGGACGACAGAGAGACAGACAGAAAGGCAGGCAGCGAGGCAAATAGTACGATGGCTGAGTTACAACCTTAAAAAAATGCAAATTACAAATAACAGAATAACATTAGACAGACATAGATAGAAAGATGGACAGTTACATACATAGATAGATACATACATTAAAGAAATAGACGTGGAAGATAGCTGCACTGTACTATACAAGGGCACAGACAGACCAACAGATCAGCTAAATAACTAACAGACAGACAGACAGACAGACAGACAGATAGATAGATAGATAGATAGATAGATAGATAGATAGATAGATAGATAGATAGATAGATAGATAGATAGATAGATAGATAGATAGATAGATAGATAGATAGATAGATAGATAGATAGATAGATAGATAGATAGATAGTTTACTGAACAGGAGAAGCCTTATTATAGGGCAGTACTGCACCCAGCGGCCAGTCATGGTAAAGATCGTGACGTCTGTCCAGTACAGCGCATATTTTTTTCAGACATAATCCGGCTGTTGAGTCTAAGGTACACATTTTTAGACTGTTTTATTCACCTTTTCGGAGCATTTAAACTTTCTTATCCTAACCAGCAAAATACGTTTCTTGTAAAGTAGCCTGACCGGGTGATGATGTTATTCAAAATATCCATCATTCATCCAGTCCCAAGGCATTGCACTGACGGGGTGCTGCTGTTCTCCTGTATATTGGTGTCCTATATCCACCGGGAGGAGTCACGGCACAACCAGCCCTGTTACCCATAGCACCATGGTCGACCACCCTTCCTCCTCGACCTGTGGACCTAATCATCCTCTCAACTATTACCCCGCAGTTACCGAGCTTATTACAGCTTCAGTGTTACCCGCCCTCCGCACTCCAGCACAAACCACACCACAGAGCAGACCGTCTCACCGCTGTCCGGGCCGGGTAGAAACCCTGATCGGACTCAGTGGTCTTATTGGTACTATTTAAACAACGACGGGCTACTAATTAAGACAATGATGAGAAGAAGAAGAAGAAAACATCAGATGCGTGCCACAGTTTTCGGTCAAATATGGGTACACGAGTAAACCTCCGTATAGGATGCTATATGAACCTCATTTTTGTCACACGGGGCCCGGAAACGGCATCGTGTCGTTGAGGTGGGACACCGGGGCCCCTTCTGTCGTTTCACGAACAGCCGCGAAACGCCCAAATCTCCCTAAAACGGTCTGAACCATAAACTCGCATTTGTGTCGTGTTAGTCCAACCGCTGGTTAGATAAAAGACGGAGAGAAGTGGGAAACGAAGACGGCAGCTACGCTTCGCTCTCGCACGGGAGGGGGTCTCCTAACTCGCCCTCCCTCTGCACTCACAGCGCTGCGTAAAAAGCCTGATGTGGCACCTGTTGTAGTCTCACCCGGACTCACAAGGACTATGGTACAGCCGAGGTCATCAAGGACTATGGTACAGCCGAGCCCCCACCCGCCCACCCACCCACCCACACCCCCTACACACACACACTCACACACACACCACGTCACCTTATACTTGTGGGGACCCCCTCATTGACTACGTTCATTCCTTAGCCCTTAACCCTAACCTTAGCCATCATAATTACATGCCTAGCCTTAACCTGTACCCTAACCTTAACCTGATCCTGATTCTAACCCTAACCGTAAACCCGAGTCCTAACCCTAAACTAGACCCGTTTCTTCATGGGGACCCACAAAATGTCCCCACAAGATAGGCGGTTTCAGGGTTTTCTATACTAATTGGGGGCATTTGGTCCCCATTAGTATAGAAAAACCTGGCACACACACACACACACACACACACACACACACACACACACACACACACACACACACACACACACACACACACACACACACACACACCTTGTGGGTGGCAAGTGCCAAGTAGGTAAAGGAAAACCCTTCTCTCCTGTCTGATGTCTCCTGCCTTGCAGGTTATCTAACATCTATATCCCGCATCTTCGGACCAATCAAACGTCCGCAAATTCATCGAAGGGGAATCTGAATGTGGCCATTTGAACGAGAGTCATCGTTGAAATGAAAGCGATAAGAATAAATGAATAAATAAATAAATAAATAAACAAATAAGCAAGCCGGTTCAAATTCTACCTTATTTGAATTAAAATCAAGAAAAACATTTCTCTCGCGAGAGCGCCCCTCCAAGAAACTTCAAGAGACTGATAACGAGGGGGGGGGGTCCAATTACTGAGCTGTCAATCAAGCAGTTAATTAGTAAGACTCCGATACAGGGAAAAAAAATCAAGCCCTCACGCTGGACAGTGGACAGGTTATCTGGTTAAAGGTTAAAAAGATGAATTAATCGCCTGTCAGGTGATGAAAAATAGGCGTTATACTTAAAATAAGCCTTAACAGACGTCATGACATTTCCCCACACAACCTCTAGACGGGCTATCTGCACATCTCTCTCTCTCTCTCTCTCTCTCTCTCTCTCTCTCTCTCTCTCTCTCTCTCTCTCTCTCTCTCTCTCTCTCTCTCTCTCTCTCTCTCTCTCTCTCTCTCTCTCTCTCACTCACACACACACACACACACACACACACACACACACACAGCATCTTGGTGGTTAGCGTAATGCTGTGGGTTAAAGCATCGTCTCTCTCCCCGCTCCCAGCGTCCTCCGTCCGGCTACTGAGCATCCGCCACATCGATGAGATAGGGAAGACAGACAGATAGACAGACAGACAGACAGACAGACGGATAGACAGACAGGTAGACGGGGATAAAAAAAAAAACAATCAAAAAAACAAAACGTATCCCACTATACTGAGTAAAGTAGGAACAACGATAGCCAACGACCAGTCGACTGCCTTCAAACAGGTGGGCTGGGAGCAGAAACAGCTTTGTCGCGTCGGGTTTTAAGGCCAGGGGAGGAAAAAGTGCCAAAAGCAGAAAAACAATCCGTCCTCTTTAGATCGGCTCTCACTCTCGTCCCAACCGCGTCCGTCACATCGTCCGAAATAAGAGACACGCCGGCTCGATGCTGCCGCCGCCACCGACGGCTGTCTGAAGTTTGAACGCCGCTTACACATCTGTGCGTATTTCCATTCACCACCCCGAGGCAGACAGACAGAGGAGGGGGTGTGGTGGAGGAGGAGGAGGAGGAGGGGGTGGGGGAGGAGGATGAGGATGAAAAGGCCCCCAGAGCGACGGGGAGCCAATGGGCCAACGAGAAAGAGGGATGAGAGCGAGAGGGGTGGGGGTGGGGGGGCAGAGAACGAGAGCGAGAGAGAGATGAAAAAGGGGGACATCATCATACCTGAGCACGAGACCTCCCTCCGGTTGTGTGTGTGTGTGTGTGTGTGTGTGTGTGTGTGTGTGTGTGTGTGTGTGTGTGTGTGTGTGTGTGGTACTTGTGTGCGGAGAAGCGAGAGAGGGGAGGCTTGTGTCGCGTCAGTGACGCGCAGCGTTGGGTAAAGGGGACTGAATAGCGTCCTTTTCTTTTCACTCTCATTCAAATATCGCCAGAAAGCACTTTCATTCTGCCGATAAAGGACGGGGGGGGGTGATATGGTGCTATGGAATGTGTGTGTGTGTGTGTGTAATATTTGTCTGCCTGCATCCGCATGTTTGCTCTCTCTCTCTCTCTCTCTCTCTCTCTCTCTCTCTCTCTCTCTCTCTCTCTCTCTCTCTCTCTCTCTCTCTCTCTCTCTCTCTCTCTCTCTCTCTCTCTCTCTCTCTCTCTCTCTCTCACTGGCATTTACTCTCCGAATAGACGGATAGACAGACAGGCATAGTCTTACAGGGCAATCAACTAGACAGACGGACAGACGGATAGAAAAGAAAATAGAAAATCGGACAGCTTAACGGACAGACTGTCAGCCTCTCAAACTCGAAGAAACACGGTCAGTCAAGTCAATTGACAGTCAGCCAAGCATCTGATAATCCGGTAGGTCATACTGGTAGTCAGAAAGACAGATAAGGAGTTGACAGACAGACAGGCAGACAGGCAGACAGACAGATAAGAGGACCCATTAAACTAAAGACGAACTGACAGAGACTTGTAGAGAGCCAGAGATTCAGATAAACAGTCAATGAGACGAACAGGTGAATAGACAGCCAG